>NC_090653.1:92421405-92496819 GCF_040937935.1 Hyperolius riggenbachi | reverse complement strand
CATGTATTGCAGAAAACCACAATCATGCACAGGTGGGATAATTTGTGTTTCAGCAGAGCTAATTAACTACCTCAATGGATTTCCACAAAACATGCACTGTTGGTGGGCCTTGAGGACAGGGTTGGGGGACACTGCTTTAAACAATACCAGTTAGGGGGCAGTCCTGTTGAGCTCTTTGGCCGCGACAGTGGCTGAATCACACACCTGAAACAAGCATGCAGCTAATCCAGTCTGACTTCAGCCAGAGCACCTGATCTACATGCTTGTTTCAGGGGCTGTGGCTAAAAGTATTAGAGACAGGGTCAGCAGGAGAGTCAGGCAACTGGGTATTATTTTAAAAGGAAAACATGTATATCCTCAGTTAAGGTTCCCTTTAATTTGATTACAATATTAGTCCTGGTACAGTATTACACTAATGAGCCATCCGAATCCATGCATAGCAGACAGTGACTGCAACACACATGCTTGCCAACACCATTTCTGTAATCTTTTTAAAGCACTAGTACTACCACTGTGGCTTTGCTGTAAGCAAGGCGGTTTTCTATATTTGACTGATCAATGTAAAAGTGAAAATGAAGCAAAAAAAGTGTTTTGTTTTTTCTTTGCTTTACACAGTGCACTCAATTCTTGGATGGCACAGTCCACAAAATAACTCTAAATATACACTTCCTCTGATGCACTGAGAAGACTGGGTGTTATAGAGCAATTGATAACCCATCTAACAGGGGTTACAATAGGAGGGTGAGCTTGTTCCCCGACGGGTGTCCTGATCTTATCAATGTCACCATCTCAGTATCTCTCTATCAGAGGGAACAGTCTACTACTTGCTATGTATGCTGGTCATAGCTCTGGTTCAACCAGCCCTGCAGGAAAGTAAGCAGAAGCCAATTTCTGTCCAGGCTCATAAATACAGACTGAAACACAGAGTGCACTGTCTTCTATCACACAGCTGAGCCAATCACTTGCTGCAAAGCCCCCAGCCGCTATGCTGTGCATTTATCAGTTTAGGTGGATGTTGAGCTCCTCGCTGACATTCTGATTTGGGTAGAGGCATCAGTCACATATTATAGCCACCAGAAGGGCAGCACACTATTTCAGCAGTTGTTCCTCACAGATCCAGCATGTCACACACAGAAATGATGCAACCCACACATCTTGCACATCTTGCTTAACTACTTGCTGCATGCCGTGCAGTATATTCACGGCCCTTTAAAAAAGACAGGATGCAGCAGGGCCGTGAAAACAAGTCTGCAGCGGCATGCAGCCGCCGCTCGCTCCCGTTCGCGTCGTGCGCGCGCACCGCCGTTACCGCCGCTTAGAGGGGAAGTTAATGAATGGGACCGCAGGTCCCATTCATAAATCTAAGTCCCCGATTCAATGAATACCAGCGTCTACGAGACGCCGGCATTCCATTGTATCTTCCTGTGTTACACAGCCACGGATTACTTCCGATTCACGTGCTTACGTACGTGAATCGGAAATGACGACTGAGGACATCTTGTGGCCAAATAGTATATTGCACCAAAATTGCATTTTATTTAATAAAAATCCCCACACTGACTGATATAATTAACTATTTCCCTCCCACACCCTCCCATAATACCCAAACTTTTTTTTTTATTTATAAAAGGGGGAAAAAAAATTTCATCAAAAAAAAAAAAATATAAGTAGTTACCTTAGGGACTGAACTTTTTAAAAATTTATGTCAAGGCAGTATATTACTTTTAATTTTTAATTTATGGGCTTGTAATTAGTGATGGACGCAAAATTGAAAAAATGCACCTTTATTTCCAAATGAAATATTGGCGCCATACATTGTACTAGGGAAATTTTTTGAACGTTGCAATAACCGGGACAAAAGGGCACATAAAATGTGTGGCTTTTATCCACAGTAGAATGTTTTATTTTAACACTATAATGGTCAAAAACGGAAAAATAATGCATTTTATAATTTTTTTTTCTTATTATTCATGTTAAAATGCATTTAGGATAAAATAATTCTTGGCATACTGTACACCCAAAGAAAGGCCTAATTGGTGGCAAGAAAAACAAGATATAGATCATTACGCTGTGATTAGTAGTGATTAAGT
Organism: Hyperolius riggenbachi; assembly: GCF_040937935.1. Taxonomy (NCBI): domain Eukaryota; kingdom Metazoa; phylum Chordata; class Amphibia; order Anura; family Hyperoliidae; genus Hyperolius; species Hyperolius riggenbachi. The sequence goes on along the minus strand of NC_090653.1, from coordinate 92,494,729 downwards.
TATTGGTAAAAGAAAGGGAGGAGCGCTGACAGGTGAAAATTGCTCTGGTCCACAAGAGGAAAAATGCCTCAGGTGTCAAGTGGTTAACACCACTTATAAATGGGATACGCGGAAGAAGGGCTTGTGTAACAGTATATGGCTTGTCACATGAGCCTAACATTACATTGTGTCATCTTTCTGATTAATGCGTTCTTCAGCACAAGTTTTCAGCTGCATATCAGCAGTGATGTAAGCAGTGTCCTCTGATCTGAACCTAGATCTGTGATAAAGTTACAGAACGTTCACAAGAAAAAATGCAAATACCTTTGTGACAAACAAGTGAAATCCTACTTTTTATAAATGTTCAAAAGCCTCAAGAAAGCAAGTTTATTCACAAGTGTGTATCCTCCAACACAAACAGGCCAAAAACCACAACACCCATGATGCAATGGAGGACTGTCCTATTTCGCTGCATGCACGATTTGTTATTTACCGTATTTACCTGTCATCTTCTCACAGCACAGTACGAAGTATACTGTCTTGTCTCTTGACTGTCCTCAGAGGGGCTAACAATCTAGTCCCTGCCATAGTCACATCTATGCATGTGTCGTAGCCGAGGGCCAATTTAGGGGGAAGCCAATTAACTTACCTGTATGTTTTTGGGAAGTGAGAGGAAACCCATGCAGACACGGGGAGAACATACAAACTCCTTGCAGATAGTGCCCTGGCTGGGATTCGATTTGCCCTCCGTAGTGATTATGGGGACTTTTCGCTTAGAAAGTAAAAGAAAGCATGGAAAGGTGGCCACACACACACACTACAATTTTTTTTAAATGCCTTATCAATTCAAGAATTACAATCAATATTTCTGATTGATTGTAACCTTAGAAAAACCCGATCAAATGTACCACAAACGTGCTTTCAATTCCTCCCCGCCCCACCCCCCCCCCCCAAAAAAAAAAGTATTGAAAACTCTGAAAGATAGATATAGCTTGGCCTGTACATTAAGACAATGACAATCTACCCTAGACCATTCAAATTTCCTAAAAATTGATCAGAAAAATCCACCACTCCTAATCGGGAAAAAAAAATACACCATTATAATCGGGGGAAAAAAAAACACAGCAAATTCGACTCGATTTCTCAAAAGAATTTAAACAAACAACTTTTGATTTTTCTGTACAACTGATTGTTTTTATTGAACTGGTGCAAAATCGGTTCATTTTATTGTATGGTGTGTGGCCACCTTAAGACACAGCAGGTACAACACAGCTTACAGTTGGATCCACCACACACATAATCTAATGAAAGGTTACCGGTTCCCAGTTCAATAACTGCTGATAAAGCGATGCAGAGTAATAAGCATACGGTCCCTAGTCCTTAACTGGCTGGCCATTATTTTACTATTATTACATTAAAACATGGAGCACCTGTAATCTCCCACAGCATGGTCGCTACTAGGATGATCAATGAGATGCAAATAGATCAGAGTTCATGCAGATGTATGCAAATTTTTATAGGTTGAAAATTGTCTAATCAAGTCCCACTCAGGTTAAAACTGATTGGACCGTTTTTAAGCTGAATATATTTGCACAAAAATTTGCATAAATCTGCATGAACTCTGAAATATTTTTATCTCAACCATCCCTAGTCACTACGCTGACCAGGCCTGGGCTAATTGTCAAGGGAATTTGCAGCATACGGTAATTTGAATGTGATGCAAGACCTTCCTACAGACAACGGATGCAGAAACAGGCATGCAATGCCCACTTCTACATGAAATTGCATGTACTTGAGACAAAAGAAAAACCCTAAAAAGTAATGCCAATGGTAGAGAGTTAACAAAAATTATTTTTTTTATACGCCTAGAGTTTGAAATAGAGAAATACATGGTGCCATTGTGGACGGTAGGTTTTAAAAATGTGAGTCTCTGAACCAGATGGAGTTTACAAATCAAATTATTTTAACCCACCGGCTGCATGCCTGTCCCAGGTGCGGGACCCGTCCCCCACCGGCAGCATGCCTGTCCCAGGTGCGGGGACCGTCCCCACCGGCCGCATGCCTGTCCCAGGTGCGGGACCGTCCCCACCGGCCGCATGCCTGTCCCCAGGTGCGGGACCAGTCCCCACCGGCCGCATGCCTGTCCCAGGTGCGGGGACCGTCCCCACCGGCCGCATGCCTGTCCCAGGTGCGGGACCGTCCCCACCGGCCGCATGCCTGTCCCAGGTGCGGGACCGTCCCCACCGGCCGCATGCCTGTCCCAGGTGCGGGACCGTCTCCCCACCGGCCGCATGCCTGTCCCAGGTGCGGGACCGTCCCCACCGGCCGCATGCCTGTCCCAGGTGCGGGACCGTCCCCACCGGCCGCATGCCTGTCCCAGGTGTGTGACCGCCCCCCCTGGCCGCATGCCTGTCCCAGGTGTGTGACCGTCCCCCACTGGCTGCTCGCCTTGTCCCAGGTGTGGGACTGACCCCATGCATGGCTATGTGGAATGGATGTGGCATGCAAAAACCTGCTGCCACTACTATTTTTTTTTACCATTTTTACCCACCCTTGTGCAAATTCGGAAGCACCCAGCTTGAAAAAGGTAGCGTTAATGTGTGTTGCCACTTTTCTTTGCATTGCGTTGTAATGTTGCGTTGCCACTTTAACATCGCATCACAATGCAACGTCCCACTGTGAACCTAGCCTAAAGGATGTATAAAATGAATTTATAAAATTTTAAAGGGCAAGAAAACTTACCCAAGATGAGGACTACTGTAATACAATATATGAAAATAATTTATTCAAAAATATTTCTTAATCTTCACCTAACACCACAACTTCTCTGTTCGGTATCAGAAAAATGTTTTCTACTTTAATGGCTTATACGACCTGATAATCATCTGATCCTTTCAAGTCCTTGTTGTGTTGCTTCTACAGTGAGAGTCTGTCCACCCTAAATAAATGTCTCAGAGGAACATACCATAACATACAGTATTTATGGAAGCGCCTGTCAGAATTCATAGACACTAGAATTCAGGACACTATTGCAGTATGGCAAACTACAGGACTACAAGCATGAAGTGCAGATTATGTAATACACACACACATATAGAGTAAAACGCTTTAAAAATGCCACAAACCCTTTACAACATCAATGGATGTAACTGTCCATTCCTGTCTGCAATTAAAAGGTATACAACCCTTTTGACTTTGTCGCCTGTCAGGGATCTGGACCCGATCCCCTAGGGCAACATAACTGCCGAGGTCACTAGGTTGGCATCTACTGGGGAACCAAATTGTGCAGAAATCCATATAATTCCAAAGGGTTCACCTACTTTTATTGCTACTGTATGTAGAGAGTTTAGCCTGTCTTAGGGCCTGTACACACTGCTGCGCTTGCGTTGCGTTTTTAAAAACGCATGCGTTTTTAAAAACGCAAGGTCTTTTGAAAAAGAATGAAAATCGTGATGACTTGTACACACTGGTGCGATGCGTTTTTAAAAAAACGCAAACGCAGTCGCCTGCTGCGCTTTTTTAAGCGCAGCGCATGAAAAACGCATTAAAAACGCATGCGCTTGCGTTTTTACCTGCGTTTTTCAGAAGTCAGTATCCAGAAGACTCTGCAATGTCCTGATTCCTGTGAAATGTAAACTAGAAAAAAAACAAAGGATTCTTTAGCCAATCAGCAATTACAGAAAACGCAAACGCACAAAAAAAACGCAGGCAAAAGCGCATGCGTTTTTAAAACTACAGGCACTTTAAAAAACGCATGCGCTTGCGTTTTTGCCTGCGTTTTTCAGTGTGTACAGGCCCTACTCCCCATCTGGACCTGAACACTTGCACAGGTCAGAAGGTAAACAGAGAAATGCAGTATGTATGTATGTATGTATGTATGTATGTATGTATGTATGTATGTATGTATGTATGTATGTATGTATGTATGTATGTATGTATGTATGTAGAGAGTTTAGCCTGTCTATGTTGTATTTGATCTCTCTCCTGTGTCACATGACTGCCATGGCAGATAAGCTCATTTCAAAGCACAGGATGTTAACCATATAGCCATTTGGTTCCCAACTGCTTCTGCTGATCAGCCTTACTGTTACCGATTTCTGCCTGGATTTTGATTACTCTCTGCCTGCCGCCTGCACCGACCTCTGCCTGGTTTTTGACTACTGTCTGCCTGTCGCCTGCACCGACCTCTGCCTGGATTTTGACTACTCTCTGCCTGTTGCCTGCACCGACCTCTGCCTGGATTTTGACTACTCTCTGCCTGTCGCCTGCACCAACCTCTGCCTGGATTTTGACTACTCTCTGCCTGTCGCCTGCACCAACCTCTGCCTGGATTTTGACTACTCTCTGCCTGTCGCCTGCACCAACCTCTGCCTGGATTTTGACTACTCTCTGCCTGCCGCCTGTACCGACCTCTGCCTGGATTTTGACTACTCTCTGCCTGCCGCCTGTACCGACCTCTGCCTGGATTTTGACTACTCTCTGCCTGGATTTTGACTACTCTCTGCCTGGATTTGACTACTCTCTGCCTGGATTTTGACTACTCTCTGCCTGGATTTTGACTACTCTCTGCCTGGATTTTGACTACTCTCTGCCTGGATTTTGGACTACTCTCTGCCTGGATTTTGACTACTCTCTGCCTGTCGCCTGCACCGGCCTATGCCTGGATTTTGACTACTCTCTGCCTGCCGCCTGTACCGACCTCTGCCTGGATTTTGACTACTCTCTGCCCTGCCGCCTGATAGCAAAGGGGAAAAAGTCCAAAAGGAATCACGCTTCTACTGCGCCGATTGTGATGGCACCCTCTGTGCCATTCCCGGTTTCAAAATATACCACACGTAGGAGGTGTATTAGGTTATATATGTACATACTGTATAGCCCGGTGACTTATTTGTACAGTTTCCTTATTTTTTAAGGTTATTCAGAAATGTAATCATTTCAACAATTTTGTGTTCTAGTCTTTTATTACACACAGGATGTCTACAAGACCTTTATTCTGACATATTTTGGGGAGTTATGAGATATAAGAATTGGAGGCCTAAAATTCTTGAAAAAAAATAATAATAATTCTTTACCGCTTTTAGACCCTTAAATCCAGACAGAAATGAACCGCCAGGGAGGTAACCATTTGGGGACTGGCTGCCTAACCCCCCTTAATGACCAGGCGAATTTGCATGCGGGGGTGCGCGTTGGGGGGGAGGGCGAGTTCAGGCAGCCGGATCCCCAGTGTTGCTTCTGGGCTGAGTGTCCCCTCTGCAGCCAGCAATGAGCCGCAGTGGACCCCGTCCGCTCCGGCCGGACATCCCCGCTTGCTCTGACATCAGTTTCGGGTCGCGCTTTGATGACATCATCAAGCCGGGACCCGACACTGATGTCAGAGCAAGCGGGGATGCCGGCCAGAGCGGAGGGGAGCGGCAGGAAGGTGAGTGGATCCTCTTCTTTCCCCCCTACCACTGCAGCTCTAACTGGTGATCACTACGTCCCCCGGCAATCATAGTGATCACTTGATCAGTAGCCATACACAATGGCTTCTGATCACTGAGGGGAGATGTCAGCTGTTATATGACAGCTTAATCTTGTTTTGGTGGGTGGGAGGGGGAACAATGGGGCAGCACACAATAGAACAGCTTCCAGTGGGTAGGTAAGGAGAGAAACAATGAGCTCTGCCACTGCTGTCGCATGTGACAAGGGCACTGGGTGCAGCCGCTTGTAGTAAAATATCATTAGCTTTGCCAATTATATTCTATTAGATAAAAGGCCTGCAAGTCGACAAACAGACGATAGGCCTCGGACGCCACCCCCCGTTCCCATGCCCACCTGTCCCTCTGCGGTCTCTGAAGTTCCTCCACGCGCCACACATGCGCACCAGGCACAACACACGGACACAGGAGAGCGCAGCGACAGCAATTTTATCATATAAGATGCTTTACCAAACCTTCTCACACTAACCCTCCCCCTACCTACTCCTAAAACGTAAGGTGCATACACACAATTCCGGTAAGCCAATCACTGACCAATTTTACCACCTCCATGCAGTATGAGGGCCAACAGACTTTGAATACTATGAACATATTGTGTAGGTAAGCTCTCATACTACATGGAAGTGGTAAAACTGGCCCATCAAAATTCAACTGTCAATTTTTCAAAGCAGTAAAATTCACCAAAAAGTTTGTTTTGTGATATAGTGGGAATCAAGCCTTAACCGGGGCTGTTCTCTGCGATCTGTGCTGTATGGGCTCTCCAGCCCGCAGCACAGATTGTGTGCAAAGCAGGGCGATCAGACTACCCCCCCCCTTTTTTCCCCACTAGGGGGATGACCTGCTGGGGGGGTCTGATCGCCACCGCTCAGTGTGGCCGAGCGGGGGGGGCTCCTCAAAGCCCCCCTCCGCAGCACGATTCCTCCCTCTCCTTCCCTGGGCGGCACAGGACGGCGATGCATCCAGCGCCGCCTCTGATAGGCTTCAGCCTATCACACGGCGGCGATCCCCAGCCAAACAGAGGCCGGGGATCGCCAATCTCCTTTACGGCGCTGCTGATTTCTTCCCCGCGTGTTTACAATTAGCCTGCGAGACGCGATAGGAGGCTCGCAGGCTATTCACGGAGACACCCTCCGTGAACTGACATGGAACGGCTGCTCAAACGAGCTGGCGTTTCCATGTAAAATCACAAACGACCAGCTGCCGCCTATCGGCGTTAGCTAGTCGTTAAGTGGTTAAGGTGATCATATACTCATCGATTTTCTAATTCAAATTCCTTGCAGATTCGATTCATTATTGACGGGGGGGGGGGGGGGGGGGAAACACAATCGAAAGGATCAATCGGGCTGAATGGATAATGTAAAATCGGGGACGGGGCAAGAGCATTGGCATATCAATGGCCTTTAGCTTTGCACTGCATCGAACACTGCAACTCTGCAGTACCATCAATTTTCAACAGATTCCCTACTGGAACCTATTGGGAATTGATGTGCAGTGTATGGTAGGAATCAATTCCATCTGAATCTATTAGGTTTAGAAAATAATCGATCGTTAGAAACATTGAGTGAATATCTATAAGTGTATGGCCAACTTTGGGGCGGAGCTTAACATCTGACACACACTGTAATGAGCAATGGCCAGTCCAACTACAAGAGCGATCGTAGCGAGATGGTCCATACCGTAACACAGGAGTGAACGAGAACCATAGAGCAGGATGCCGCCACAGCCCGCCCCCCCTCCACACCCAAAATTGGATGGGCATCGCTATTACGCTTGTAGGATATGCCAATTCTCACCCAGGCCGCACAAGTGTAAATATAATGCGCGCAGAGGCACTTTGTTAAAGGTTATACGCTATATACCTTGGATTTCGGTTTTTTGGATTAAGGATTGATGGATTAAAGTGTCTGAAAGGCCAAAGATTGTGAAGAGATATGTTTTGGCGATTGCACCAAAAGCGCGTACTCCACCTGCAAGAAGAGGTGGTTTTCATCTGGTGAGCAATTACAGTGTGAGGGATTGGGCTGGAGGATACGACGGAGTGTGAGCACTTACACCCACCACACGATGCGATTCTGGGTTGATTGTGTGCATCTGGTCTAAGCTACATCACTGTATGTGAAAAGTATTATCTACCACAGATTAGCTGGGGAGACGCAGCAAGACAATCCCTGCATAACATTAAAGCGGACCTGAACTCAGAACTTCCTCTCTGCTGTAAAAGATACGCAACAGGCTAAACTCTCTAAATACATACAGGGTGCATTTCTTTAAACCCACCTGTAAGCTGAGGTGATGACTATTCAGTGAGCGCTTTATGCACAGGGGTTGGTGACTGGTGTACCTCAGAGAGTGGCACACTGAATTTACTACTGGCACAGGGAGTTACGCTGTGGAAGGACAATCTGATTAGGTGTTATCCTATGTATAGTTCTATTTGCATTGCAGATCACAAGTGGAGAGCAGGAAACATACTAATTATGGCCAGCTTAATGCTGGGTACACACGATACAATTTTCCGGTTGATAGATGGATTCCATAGATAATTCCCTCATGTCCGATATTCCTTCCGATCGATACTGCACTCGATTTCTCATAGAAGTGAATGGAAAAAGATAAGAAAAACGAGAAGATAAGAGAATCGAGCAGAAAAAAACGATGGAGGAAAATCAAGCAGAAAAACGTATCGTGTGTACCCAGCATTAGGTAGTCAAAATCTACAATTTTAATGAAGCTAGGGTGGCATCAGGCATCACTTGAAACACCTCCATGCTAATGATGGAGGTATTTCGATCAATTTCCAATCAGGTCAATATTCCCCTAATGCTGGGTACACACTGTGCGTTCCCGCACTTGATGTCCCGCTCTATTCCCGGCCGCTCGATTATTTCCAAGCATTTCCGATCCCGTTTCGATGATTGTTAGGTCGATTCTCATGTAAAGTATGCCAAATCGACCTAACGTTCCATCGAAACGCAAATCGGACATGTTGGAAATAATCGGGCGGCCGGGAACAGGGTCGGAGCTACCATAGGAAAAAATAGGCAACTGCCCCAGGGCCCCAGAGCCTATAGGGGCCCCCAAGGTGTCCCTCCCCCATGTTAACTGTTGCTCCCCAGGGTCTCTGCAGAGTCTGTTAAGTTGGGAGGTGATTGGGGGAGGGTCAGCAGCCAGCTCAGGGGCCCAGGAGGGAAGTTTGGCTGAAACAAAGGGCCTCTAAGGACGCTTTTTGGTCGGGGGGGGGGTGTCTGTTGGGGGGGCCCCAGGCTAATTTTGCCCTAGGGCCCAACTGTTACTTGAACCGGCCCTGGCCAGGAATCGAGTGTACCCAGCATAATATGGAGCATACAGTGTATCACAAGCGTTGCTAAACAGAAAGTGAAAGAGAAGATATGGATTATTACAGCTAATCAAGGGGAAACAAAAGTGAACTGCGGACCCTTTCAGTGTACTTGAAACTGTACTCCACTAACATTACCTCAACTGTTTACCTATTATAGAATGGAGTATAACCTGTTAGTCTGCCACAAGCTGTCTCACACTGACAGATAAGGAAACACTGGGGGGGGGGGGAAATTTCTCAAGGCAGGTGAAAGAAAATATATAGGAAAGTGAAGCATTACACAGAGCAGCTGCTATAAACTCTCCAGTGAAACATGGATTGTGAGTGGTTGCTGAGAGGCACTTTGCTTTGCAGGGATTGTGGTAGATGTACCCTCTGTTTATCCATCAGCTGCTGCTGTCTTGCCCAACCAGCCTCTTCCCCTGTACTTCATGTGCCCCTCTCCCCAGCTGCCCCCTGTCACCCCTTCCTGGTATATGCCACAGATCCCCCCCAGTACACAGCCTAGCAGCACTCCACCAGCCCATCTCCCCCACTCAGCTCTTCCTCCGTGCTCTCTTACCTGCTGGTGCTCCAGCTGCACAATGTTTATCCAGATATCAAAGCAATATTACATGGCAGATCTCCCTCAGCTGGGTCCTCCCTTGGAAGGAGAGAGATCACGCTGACTTCCGCAGGTGACTGTTTGTCAGAGCGAGGTATCATGGGAGATGTAGTTCTGGCTGCTGATTGACGTTTCTCTGCTCTCTGCTGCCTCTAGTGTGACAAGGGAGGCTGCACTGCTCACTGCACTGGCCTTCAAGAGAACCTGAACTGAAAATAAAAAGTCAAAATAAACATACACAGGTCATACTTACCTCCCATGTAGTCTGCTCATCAATCTCTTTCTCCTCTCCTGCGTCCCATTTGTCCACCGTGATCAATGGAATACTCTGTCCTCCATTTTGAAAATGGCCATTACCCCATAACCGCTTCCTGGTCAGCACACTGTTAAACTGTTATATAGCCCAAGGTAATAGTTATATTACCTTGCATATTCAGTTGTAGCTGAGAGCAGCTGATATAAGACTGACAGCAACTGGTATATTTCAGCTCTGACAAAATCTTGTCAGAACTGGAAGGGGTCAATGTAAGAAAAAAATGGTGAGCTTTTGAGAGGAACTGATGGCGAGGTAAGTATGTAACATTCAGTTGCAGCTACTTCATGTGTGTTTTTTAAATAATTTTACTCAGTTCAGGTTCCCTTTCAGTGCAACAAAACCCACAGGACAGTGGCTGCACTGAGTGGTTACAAAGACAGTTGTTGTTGTTCTTATTATTATTATTTATCTGTTGTGTGGCACTGCATAATATGATGGCGTCATAAAAACAATAGATAAATAAATAAAAATATTATTTATTTATTCAGAGCGGCACACAACCTGATCCCACAATCAGTCATGTCAAAGTAGACCATTAAAGTGGACTTGAACTCTTGCACAGAACAGAAGTAAAACTTAGAGAAATACACCCTGTATGTATTTAGAGAGTTTAGCCTGTCTAATTCCCCATCATTTGTGTCTAATCACAAGTTGTAATTTGATCTCTCCGCTGTGTCACATGACTGCTAGGGCAGATAAGCTCATTTGAAAGCACAGTGTTAACAATTTGATTCCCAACTGCTTCTGATCTAATGCTGGGTACACACTATGAGATTTTATGGTCGATTTACTGTCAGATCGATTATTTCCAACATGTTTGATTTGCTTTCTAAATGATTTCCGAGCATTTTCCGATCGATTTCCGTTAACTGTAATAGGAAATTGATCGGAAAATACTCGGAAATCGATCGGAAAGCAAATCTGACATGTTGGAAATAATCGATCTGACAGTAAATCGACCAGAAAATCTCATAGGCCTGGTGCACACCAAAAACCGCTAGCAGATCCGCAAAACGCTAGCGTTTTTTTGATGTGTTTTTCTTATTATTATGAAGCATTTTGCGTTTTTGTGTAGCTTTTTTTGTGTCGCAGATTACAGATATTGTTACAGTAAAGCTTTTACTGAACAGCTACTGTAACAAAAACGCCTGGAAAACCGCTCTTTGCTTATGCTGGGAATACACCATACAATTTTCTGTTAAAATCTTCTTTTAGATTTTTTGTTAGAATGCATAATTAGATTATTTTCTTCTGTTTATCTCCTGCTAATTAGAACAATGCCTAATTGCTCAGCAGATAGATGGTAAGATAGATACATTTCCAACATGTTGAACTTTATCTATCTGGCAGGTAAATCTAACAGAAAATTGTATGGTGTATTCCCAGCATAAGTCCATGAAAGCAGTAGACACACTGCAGATTTATTGCTGGAGTACTGCAAGATCAGGGACGTTTTTTGAGCAGTGCAGGCAGGGCAACCGCCCTGGGCACAGACTGGCAAGTAGAAGAAGGGGGCACAGGCAGAAGGACATAACCTCTAGGGAGGTAATGATGCGTGGTGCAGCCAAATGGAAGAAGAAAGAATATTACCAGTTCAATCACCTTCCTTGACTCCTCCTAGGCTGCCTGCGTCAGATGTCAAGTCATCCTCACATCACCACTGCATGATGACACCTGATGTCCTGTAGCGGTACTGCAGACTGTCAGTGCGCGGCGCCCATGGAGGAGTCGGCTTTCCGGGCTCTCTTCGCCTGTGTGTTCTCCTGGTCCCTGCTTCCTCCTGGATGAGCAGCTGGTCACTAGTAAGTAAGCAGATCTACTTGTGGCTTGTGGCTGTGCGACTGTCCCTAGAGTAAGGGTTCGCAAGTCCATGGGGGTGGGTGGGGGCGCGCAATTTTTACACTCTTGCCCTGCGTGCAATTTAGCCTAGAAACTGCCTTGTGTAAGATGTAACATAGAAATGTTTTTATTTGAAGGTTATTATGCTGTTGCTTAACTTTTAGAGCAGTGAGGAAGATCTGAGTTCAGGTCCGCTTTAAAGGGAACCTAAGTTACCTGGGTCTTCTTTCAGCTCCCTGTAGTTGTTCTGGACCCTTGTTGTTTTTCCACTCTGTTCCATTAAGTAGCTGCCCCCTCTGAAAACTGCATGCACGGCTCCGGGCTAGACAGCACCTCAATCGGCCTTACGTTGTCGATCGGCCTCACGCAACTGCGCATGTGTCGGATCGAGGATGTGCACGGCCTGTGACTGGCTCAGCCGGACAGCTTTTGGAGGGGCACAGCTGCTGAAGGGATCAGAGCAGAATAACAGTGGGGGACCAAGATGACTACAGGGAGCTGGAAGAAGTCCCAAGTAAGTTAAACTGGGAACTTTACTTTCACTTTATGAAACAATCCAAAGGGTCTGCACACTCCAATGTAGAGTAAAACCTTGTTTATTTAGTCAGCGTGGCACACATCCATTCGTAAACCAACAAACATTTCGGGCCCTGAGGGTTCTTATTACCTTGACAAAGGGGACCCCCCCGGGTCCCCGAAACGTTCGTTGGTTTACGAATGGATGTGTGTCACACTGACGAAATTAACAAGGATTTACTCTACATTGGAGTGTGCGGACCCTTTGGATTGTTTCATATGTGACTTTGGTCCAGCACCTCATGGATTGGTGCGCAACTTCTACTCTGCTTTTACTTACTGTCACTTTAGGCACCCTTTAAATGAAAGAAAACATTAAGCAGAAAAGAATAATAAGGCTAGGTTTACACTGGGTCATTGTGTTGAGTGCCCTGTAAAAACAGGATCGCAATGGAAGGGGGAAAGCTGTATTGTGTCTTGCACATGCAATGCAATGTATGCAGTTATGCATATAGTACATATAAAGTTTGCTTCACTGCTACTGTACATGCACATATTGTCCGGGACCGCACAGCATTCCGTGCATTATCTTTACACATTTTGTTGCACCACATGGAATGTCACCTGTTCTCGTGCACCCCCCAGGCGCTGAGAAGTACTGGGTACAGGTAGTGGGAGGCACCCATCTCATGGAGTCTCTTCACATCCCAGCACTTGCTTCATATGTCAACCTCTGACATGCGTTGAGTTACAAAAGCTGGCATTTTGCTGAATAGGAGATCCAGTCCAGCAGTCCATGTGAAAGACTCTACTAGCCCTGTTCACACTTGTAAACATTAGGCGATTTTTTGGCAATCGCATTTTGCAATTCTCATTCTCAGTGAATAAGAATTAGGACGCAATCGCCGGGAAAATGCTGAATGCCTTGCATTTGCGATCTTCGATAATCGCAAATACGCAACAATCGCTGTAGTGAGAGTAATCCTATAGGATTACTTGTGCAACAGTGATTTGCTAATCAGCAAAGCGTGAATTGCCTGCATAAAAAAAACCCAGTGTGAATGGGGCCTAGTGAGATAGTGGGTGTGCACCTACTCTAGCATACATGCTAACAGTGATTTGCTGTAAGTGTGAACAGAAAGTGACTGCTACAAGGTAGAAGTATGACCTTATTGTTACTGCTAACAGGTAGATGCTGTGACCATACCCTGGATGCTGACAGGTAGACATTGTAAGTAACCATTTGGTTGCGCTCCAAATTTGGTTATCTCCTATCAGAAGTCCAGTTGTCTCCTAAATTACAGTGGGATTACCCCATAAAATAGTTAAAATTGCACATACTGCTCAGTACTGCTGATTGAATAAAACCATTTCTAAAACATCATACAGCACTCCACCAGGAAGGACTCTGTTTTGTGAGTCCAGTCACTGACTGGCCACGTGATACTTTGCATATGTCACGCAGCTCCCAACTGTCCCTTTAATGGAGGGACAGGCTCTCTTTGGAAACCAAATCCCTCTGTCCCTCTTTCTTCCTCATTTGTCCCTCTTTCAGGACTGTTGTACAGATTTATGTAAATATATGTGTTTTTCTACTGAAAAATGTGTTTAATTTGCTCCAAACTTGATTCCAAGAAATTGATATATTTCTTAATTTTAAAGTTTAATATGAAAAAATAGTGATAATATAAATGACCAGTGTGGTTTGAATTTTATAACTGCATTTTTTGCTCCTGAAATTTTAGTGGTATGCGTGGCTAGGGGCGTGGTGGGGGCATGATTAGGGGTGTGACAGGGGCTTGTTTTAAAGTATACCTCTTTCTCATCTCAAAAAATTGAGCGATATGTGTCACATCGGACATCTATGGGTCAGCAAGCCACCTCAAACACTCGCTATTTATACGTCCCTTAGCAAATGTATTCAGTAAAAATAATGAAGCAGATTAGGTAATACAAGATAATGACATGTAGCTGCACAGCATAATCCAGCTAGCAGGTCTCCGTCTGGTTTCCCTCACACAGAAGCTCGAGTGTCAGCATACCTCCAGACGCGTTTCATCAGATTATGACTCATCAGGCGTACAATAGGTAGTGAGCCCCTCAAACACAATTAGGTGCCTCCAAAACATATTTAAGCACCGTGCCCAAACACAATAAAGCAGTGCGCTCCCAAAACATAATTGGCCACGGTGACCCCAAACTTAATTAGTCAATGTAACCCCAAAATCACTAACATTCAGTGGTACTTTTATAAATAAACACAGTGTACTCACTTGTGTGTTTTTGTATCTTCATCATATAATCTACCTTATATTGGACTATAATGAAGTGCCATGTGATGTATCTGTGGCATACAGCATAAGGCGTTGCTCCGTGGCGACGCCATATGACCTAAGCGCGTTCGTGTGGTTGCAAGGTGCCCTAGCGGACATACTGTGCATGCGCAGCGCAGTCTGTCCGGGTTGGAGGTCACCGACTGCACCAACCAGGAAGAGGAGGAATTGGACTATTACCGGAGAACGGAGGGAGATGCCATGGCACAACTCCCCATACACACATTAGGCATCCTTTTTGAATTTAAGTTAGCACTAAGGCATATCTCCCAACTTTTTGAGATAAGAAAGAGGGACACTGTAGGACATGCACCTGACACACCTCTGACCACACCTCACCACATACCTCATCATGCATATCACAAAAAAATCTGAATCAAAGAATCATGTAGTTTTATCATTCAAACCAGTCTGGTCCTTTCTTTAATAATTTTTTCTTCATTTTTACATTGAAAAAAATAAGAAAACATACCAATTTAATTAATGGCAATAAAGTTATGGCCCTTTTTCTACTCTAGTATATAGCTTTGTGTTTTTCTCTGGGGAGAGAGAGGAGGCGGGGCCAGGTGGCGGAAGTCAGGTGATGCAGGGACTTCGAGGCGGCATCGCGGGACAAGACTTTTCGGGAAAATATAACTTTCTTTTACTTGCAGGCTGCCGGATTTTAGTATTTATTCTGGAGGTCCTACATCCAGGAGGCCACGTGCGCGTCCGCGTGCTCCCGCGGCCGATCGCGCACATGTACGCGCACTCCCGGCCGCAGATTCGGTAGCCCAGGAATCAATGTATCGGGCTATGGTGCCCGATCACTGATTCCTCTCCCCCGCTGAAAAAGCGACAGCTTCTCTCGGAAGCTACGCTTTTTCTGAAGCTCTGTCCCTCTAAGCGCACATTGTACGCTTAGAGTGACGTCATGTAAACAAACTCAAGATTGCCATTTTGTGGCCAAAAAGTAAAACTACAAGTAAAAGTTAAAAAAACATTACAATACACAAATATTTCCCCAAATAAAACACTATTTATATCCCACCCTCCCAAAAATGCCCACATAAAATGTTTAATAAAAAAAAACAAAAAAACATTACTATAAAAAAAAAACAACACAATATTTACCTAAGGGTCTAAACTTTTTAAATATCTACGTAAAGATGAAATATTTCTGTGATGATTTGCTCAGCTGCCTTTGCAGGCAGGCAGCCTTTTGGCCATTGTGTAGGTTTGCATGCTGCAGGACTCTGGAAAGAAGAGCTTCTGTCAGTTTTGCAGCTTGTGCTTGCAGAGGAATTTGCATACGTTGTCATGCAAATTGCCTGGCCACATTCATTGGAGGCGTGTACTATAAGTACTGTGTCTTTCCCACAATGCTTGGCTGGTCATAAGGATTTCGTCCTATGTAACACTCCTGGTGGGGTGTCAGCCTTACTCTCTGTTTGAAGATCAGCTTAGAGTAATTCCTGGAAACTGTGCTAGGCAGATTTCCCTAGTGCAGTTAGGATTGTTTATCTGTTTTGTTTGTCTGTTGCGATTGTCCTGTCCCAGCGGTGGTCGATAGGAAGTCGTTCTGATCTCTGTTCTTGGAGCATAGCTGGTGCAGCGGTTGCTACCAGCTATCTCTTCTGTTCTGCCTCTCTGGATCGCGCTAGCCACTTTTCGCTAGCGCTGTGGATCCTTCTGTTCTGTCTCCTGGGATCGCGCTAGCCTCTTTTCGCTAGCGCTGTGGATCCTTCTGTTCTGTCTCCTGGGATCGCGCTAGCCACTTTTCGCTAGTGCTGTGGATCCTTCTGTTCTGCTACTCTGTACCTGGATCGCGCTAGCCACTTTTCGCTAGTGCTGTGGATCCTATCTCTCGCTTGTCCCTGTTTTCGTGTGTCTGTCTTGTCTGCTACGACCGCTTGCTGGAGGCTCGGTGAGGTAACCGTTAAGCAAGCGCTCGCGTCCTCTGTTTCATGTTTGTCTGTCGATGGTTAGTTAGGCGTGCTTGTCTCTGTTGTGCTTATCACGTGGAGACCGCGCATAACCGCGTGCACTGTTGCGAATGAGTGCGGTGTTCGCGGTTAGCTAGCGTTTGTTATTTTCCGCATCTTCTCATTGTATTATTTGCTGTGCCTTTGCTACCCTCGTATTCTATTCTGATCTGCCTTGTGTCACGTCTGGCGATCGCACCTCTCGCAATCGCGTTCCTATTTCATATCTGCTGTTGTGTGTGCGCGGTCGCGGGGTGGCGACTGGATTGGCGCACACACATACAACCTGTCCCTTTGCTCGTTCTCATTCGCAATCGCCTCTCTTGCGATTGCGTTCTGCGCTTCGTACAGTTCCTGTCTGGCATTTGTGGAGGTACAGAGGATTGGTTCCTCTGCACTTCCCAGCGCTATCTGCCGACAGGAATTTCCCTCTACAGGTGCGTAGCACCTTTTGCTGGGTGCCTGCAATTACACGCTTGTGGAGGATTTCCGCCGTGTCGGCGCACGCGTTGTGCACTGATCACGGAGAAAGTTCCACAATCGTTACAGTATGACCAGCCGAACCCAAAACCCCAGTGTAGACGGAATTTCTGATTTGTACGATTTTGTCGAGTTTGGGTCCTGTGTCTTTAAGAGCTTTGAAAGGCTAAATTCAGAGACCAAGGCGGAATTTCTTTCTGAATGTGTGAGGTTTTGCCTGAATCCCACCTTTCAGATTTATGATCCGTCCACGTCGGCTCTTCTGTTTGCCTATGTGCTCTTAAAAAACGATTTGTTCACCTGGGCATATGATGTGCTAAAAACCAATTCTTGGAATGATAATCTGTATCAGTTTCTTGCAGTGATATTCTCTCACTGGTTTAAACTGCCTGGCTTACCACCTGCTCTGATTGATTGTGTAGCTGCTGATAAGTGTAGTGGCTGGATAGAGTACTGCTTAAGGGCTCTGCCTTTGACATGGGAGACCAGGGTTCAAATCCTGGCTAGGGTCAGTACCTATTCAGTAAGGAGTTCAAGGCAAGACTCCCTAACACTGCAGGGTGGCTTCCTGAGCGCGTCCCAGTGGCTGCAGCTCTTGAGCGCTTTGAGTCCGACAGGAGAAAAGCGCTATACAAATGTTCGGATTATTATTATTATTATAAGTCAGCTAATCTTTCCCTTCCATGCAAAACCTTTCAGTATGACAATCAGTTCAATGTGTCAGTTGCCACTTCAGGTTTTAAAAGCAGCCATCCAAAGCCTCTAAGTCTAAACGTAAAAGTTTTAGGAAGGCTTCCCAGCGGAAAGATCCGTTGCCCATAGCAACCACAAATAAAGAGGTTATTTCTGTCAAGTCTGAAATGTGCAAAACCATTCTGTATAACAATGATGTTTTGTCTCCTGGTTTTTTGTCTCAATCCAGAGCTTATGTGGATCCTGCTATAGGTAGGATCGAACACTATATTAAAGCAGTTAAAAAATCTGTTCTTGTTCCTGAACTCCACCCATATGGAGATTATCTAGATACTGGCCTGTTTGAACCCCCATTTGCTTCCTGGGATGTTGGGGCCTTGCTGGAAGAATTCGATTTTGATTGGAAAGCCCTTTGCGATTTTTACATCGCAAAAAGCGAAAATGTCTTGAATGCTTGTCTCGATTCAATGTACCTTCTGATTGATTCCGATGAATGTGACAAGGATGATGTGGATCTGGTGATTTATGTGTGGCAGACGATTTTGGATGAGTTGCACACACACCAACCAATTGATTCCAATAAAGAGACATCGTTGTCGGATGTTTGTTCCTGCCTTTCTGGGGTAAAGCATGAGAGTCTTGACTTTGTGCAATCTGAAATGAATGAGTGTGCCGCTGTGGTTGATTCCTGTGCGAATCCTGAAGGATTCTCTCCTGACAGTGTACAGTTTGAATCTGTGCGATCTGATGCCTGTTTCTCGGATGTTCCTGCAGATTGTGATCGGCACGAGTCTGCCAGTTTCCTCAAGGATGTGTGGGATCCTTATTCATTTAGAAACAGATCTTTGAGATCTTCCGTCTGTGACCCTGCTATGGGGAAAATTTCTCGACTATGCAGCGTCAAAAGTAAAATTAATATGCCTAATAAAGTTTATCCTGTTGATGTCGCTATTTCTTCTGCAAATGATTCCCTGTCTCACCCTGTTCTCACCTGACAAGTCCTGTTCAGACTATCTGCGTATGAAGAATGCGTTTAAAATCAAAGAAACGCAAGGTGAAAAACGCATGCGTTTTTCTTGTGTTCTAATGCGTATTCTATTGCGTTTTGCACACACACGTGACCCAGGGGAAAAAAAAAATTATGGGAACCGCAGAGGAAAACGGACGCTAAAAACGCAAAAGTACGCGTTTTTGATACGCGTCCATAGACTTTCATTGCGTCCGTTTCTATGCGTATCGCACAGAACTGCGTGCAGCAATGCGGATGAGAAACGTATGCGTCTCATACGCATACATGTGAACTAGCCCATTCAAAAGCATTAGGAGCCGTTCCTTTGCGTTTTTGGTACCCAGACACGTTCCCTGAAAACGTCCAGGAACGCGCATAGTCTGAACAGGCCCTAAGGGCCCGTTGCCTGGAGACAGTTGCTCCAGTGTTTCGGTCCTAGATGCCTTGCAGTCTGCTCCGCAGATCGCGGAGGTTTGCGCTATGGAAGCATCAGTTTCACAACCTAAAGTGAATTTTGATTCGCAGGTTTTGCGTTCTGATTCCTCGGATTCGACATTGTTAGCCGAATCTAAGAGTGAGACAGCGCTTCGGTTTTGCGAATCTGATGCTGAACCTTCTTTGCCTTATTCAGAGACACTTTCTCTGAGCCTGCCCTGTACCACGAATAACAAAACGATGTCCAATCACACTGACATTTGGGAGTCCCTTTCTTGCTTTGAAGAAAGTTCTGACTCTCCACCCTGTACTCTGGATGAGTCAATATTGCCTTGTACAATATCTCCTGCCCTGCCCCTAGAGGCTCGTCTAGGTATTGCTGCTATTTTTACCTGTCTTTCTGCAGTTTTGGAGTTGCAAGCTAGTTTGACTGCTACGCAGAATTCTGGGTGCAGCGAGATTAAAGTTAGGGAGTCAGTGTGTGTTCTAGTAGATATTCCTGTACATTCCGCTCATGATGATGAGATCCAGTCTCAGTTTATGGTGGAACCTTCCCTGGGACATCTGCCCTGTTCTCAAAATAAAGTTCCAGTTTTGCCCTGTAACATGGATAGTACAGAATCCTTCTTAGAAAACTTGAAAAATGATGTTCCTGAGGTCTTGTTTGATGTTCTGGAGGTCTCCGAGTTCCTCCCAAAGGGTGCAGAACTTGTAGCAGATGTCTCCTGCCCCCCAAGTCCTTCTGAGGTGTTACCCTCTTCCGTAGGCATTGCTGCCTTGCTGGCTACCTTTTCAGCTCTGATGGAGCTTCACTCATATGTAGTCAATGATGATATTATTGTCACAGAAATTTCTGAATTTGTATCCGAGTCTTCTTTTGAAAGTCCAGTGCCTGTGACCTCCACTCATGATGATTCTCTGTCCGGTACTGTTTTTGGTCTTGTCGTGCTGGACTCTGAGGTTGGCAGTTCCCCGACATGTCCTGAGGTTTCTCCTGTGCTGGTGTACCCCAGTGTGCTCTGTGACCCAGAAAGCCCAAGTGTGCCTCGGTTACCAGCGTACTCAGATGCTTCCTCGGTGGAGACATGCTCTGATATGGCCTGCCTGCTTGCATGCCCAGAAGTGGTCCCTGAAAGTCTTGATCTTGATGGGTGTCCTCGTAATTCTGAATCCGGAATTGTCATTGGTTCCATGGGGGTTCTTGGTAATTCTCCATGTGAGCCTGGTGATTGTTCTGCCCTCTTGGGATCTCTGTGGAGCTTCAAAAGGTTCTGGGAGATTCCGGGAGAAATTTTGCTTGGTACCCTGGATAAGATCAACGGTGGCTTTTGTGTTGTAAGGGACACTTCGAACAGGTATTGTGGCAGGTTTGGTATTTTCGGACGCTCCTTGGAAGGTGGTGGGTATTGTCTGGAGGGTGTCGATGGCTTCTTCTCTGGCGTTCACAGTCCTGATGGGTGTTATACTGAGACTGGTAGTACTGATGGGCATGTTTCGGTGGCTTCTGTTTCCAATGAGGTCGGTTTCGGGTGGACTGACTCTGGAATTGGACCTTGTCGGGCTGCCCCGACCTTCATGAGTCTTCAGTTTGAGTCTGTTGCTAATAGCAGTTTTGAGGGTCGTCTGGAATTCGACTCTGGAGGGGGGGGGGGGTACTGTGATGATTTGCTCAGCTGCCTGTGCAGGCAGGAAGCCTTTTGACCATTGTGTAGGTTTGCATGCTGCAGGACTCTGGAAAGAAGAGCTTCTGTCAGTTTTGCAGCTTGTGCTTGCAGAGGAATTTGCATACGTTGTCATGCAAATTGCCTGGCCACATTCATTGGAGGCGTGTACTATAAGTACTGTGTCTTTCCCACAATGCTTGGCTGGTCATAAGGATTTCGTCCTATGTAACACTCCTGGTGGGGTGTCAGCCTTACTCTCTGTTTGAAGATCAGCTTAGAGTAATTCCTGGAAACTGTGCTAGGCAGATTTCCCTAGTGCAGTTAGGATTGTTTATCTGTTTTGTTTGTCTGTTGCGATTGTCCTGTCCCAGCGGTGGTCGATAGGAAGTCGTTCTGATCTCTGTTCTTGGAGCATAGCTGGTGCAGCGGTTGCTACCAGCTATCTCTTCTGTTCTGCCTCTCTGGATCGCGCTAGCCACTTTTCGCTAGCGCTGTGGATCCTTCGGTTCTGTCTCCTGGGATCACGCTAGCCACTTTTCGCTAGCGCTGTGGATCCTTCTGTTCTGTCTCCTGGGATCGCGCTAGCCACTTTTCGCTAGTGCTGTGGATCCTTCTGTTCTGCTACTCTGTACCTGGATCGCGCTAGCCACTTTTCGCTAGTGCTGTGGATCCTATCTCTCGCCTGCCCCTTTTCGTGTGTCTGTCTTGTCTGCTACGACCGCTTGCTGGAGGCTCGGTGAGGTAACCGTTAAGCAAGCGTTCGCGTCCTCTGTTTCATGTTTGTCTGTCGATGGTTAGTTAGGCGTGCTTGTCTTTATTGTGCTTATCACGTGGAGACCGCGCATAACCGCGTGCACTGTTGCGAATGAATGCGGTGTTCGCGGTTAGCTAGCGTTTGTTATTTTCCGCATCTTCTCATTGTATTATTTGCTGTGCCTTTGCTACCCTCGTATTCTATTCTGATCTGCCTTGTGTCACGTCTGGCGATCGCACCTCTCGCGATCGGGTCCCTTTTTCATATCTGCTGTTGTGTGTGCGCGGTCGCGGGGTGGCGACTGGATTGGCGCACACACATACAACCTGTCCCTTTGCTCATTCTCATTCGCAATCGCCTCTCTTGCGATTGCGTTCTGAGCTTCGTAAAGTTGCTGTCTGCCATTTGTGGAGGTACAGAGGATTGGTTCCTCTGCACTCCCCAGCGCCATCTGCCGACAGGAATTTCCCTCTACAGGTGCGTAGCACCTTTTGCTGGGTGCCTGCAATTACACGCTTGTGGAGGATTTCTGCCGTGTCGGCGCACGCGTTGTGCGCTGATCACGTAGAAAGTTCCACAATCGTTACAATTTCTCTCTATTTTTTTTTTATAAGCTTGTAAATAGTGATGGATGCAAAACGGAAAAAATGTTTTTTTATTTCCAAATAAAATATTGTCGCGATACATTGTGATATGGGAAAATACAATACGTGGGTTTTAATTATGGAGGCATGTTTTATTTCAAAACTATAATGACCGAAAACTGACAAATAATGAATTTTTTCATTTTTTTTCTTATTCTTACTGTTAAAATGCATTTACAGTAAGGTAGCTCTTAGCAAAATGTACCCTCCAAAGAAAGCCTAATTGGTGGCGGAAAAAACAAGATATAGATGAGTTCATTGTGATAAGTAGTGATAAAGTTATAGGCTAATGAATGGGAGGTGAACATTGCTCGGATGCATAAAGTGAAAACGACTGAAGGCTGAACTGGTTAAGCACATTCTCAATAGAAAAATACATATATTAATTCAGATCTGTACAAAAGTCTTGGAAAAGGGACAAATAAAGAAGAAAGAGGGAAAGAGGGATTTGGTTCCCAAAGAGGGACTGACAATCCAAAAGAGGGACAGCTGGGAGCTATGCTTAACCACTTGCCGACCGCCCACAGCCGATGGGCGGCGGCAAGGTCTGGGCCCAAACGACCACAATACGCCCATCGGCGGTGGCAGCGGCGGGCGTGGTTATGCTCTGATCGCATCAGGTGTCGGTGACAGGCTCCGCCCCCCTTGCGCAGTAACCAACCGGCCGTTCAAAAGCGCCGGCGGGTTACAAGCGTCCAGATCGCCGCATACAAAGTGTATAATACGTTTATTATACAGGCTGCCTCCTGCCCTGGTGGTCCCAGTGTCCGAGGGACCACCAGGGCAGGCTGCAGCCACCCTAGTCTGCACCCAAACACACTGATCAGCCCCCCCCCTGATCGCCCACAGCACCCCTCAGACCCCCCCGCCCACCCCCCAGACCACTGTTTGCACCCAATCACCCATCAATCACTCCCTGTCACTATCTGTCAACGTTATTTTTTTTTATGCCCTAAACTGTCCCCTGGGAGCTCCTGATCACCCCCCCCACCCCTCAGATTCTCCCCAGACCCACCACCCTGTGTACTGTATGCATCTATCCCCCCTGTAATAACCCACTGATCACCTGTCAATCACCTGTTAATCACCCATCAATCACCCCCAGTCACTGCCACCCATCAATCAGCTCCTAACCTGCCCCTTGCGGGCAATCTGATCACCCACCCACACCATCAGATCGCCCACAGACCCGCCGTCAGATCACCTCCCAAAAGCATTGTTTACATCTGTTCTCTCCTCTAAACACCCACTAATTATCCATCAATCACCCATCAATCACCCCCTATCACCACCTGTCACTGTTACCCATCAGATCAGACCCTAATCTACCCCTTGCGGGCACCCAATCACCCGCCCACACGCTCAGATTGCCCTCAGACCCCCCCCCCTTATCAATTCGCCAGTGCATTATTTACATCTGTTCTTTCCTGTAATAACCCACTGATCACCTGTCAATCACCTGTCAATCACCCATCAATCACCCCCTGTCACTGCCACCCATCAATCAGCCCCTAACCTGCCCCTTGCGGGCAATTTGATCACCCACCCACACCATCAGATGGCCCGCAGACCCGCCGTCAGATCACCTCCCAAGTGCATTGTTTACATCTGTTCTCTCCTCTAAACACCCACTAATTACCCATCAATCACCCCCTGTCACTGCTACCCATCAGATCAGACCCCTATCTGCCCCTAGGGCACCCAATCACCCGCCCACACCCTCAGAACGACCTCAGACCCCCCCCCCCCCTGTGTACTGTATACATCTATTCTCCCCTGTAATCACCTGTCAATCACCTGTCATTCACCCGTCAATCACCACCTGTCACTGCCACTTATCAGATCAGACCCTAACCTGCCTCTTACGGGCATCTGATCACCCACCCACACCATCAGATTGCCCGCAGACCTACCCTCGGAACACCTGCAAAGTGCATTGTTTACATCTGTTCTGCCATCTAATCACCCACTGATCACCCATCAATCACCCCCTGTCACCACTTGTCACTGCTACCCATCAGATTAGACCCCTATCTGCCCCTAGGGCACCAAATCACCCGCCCACACCCTCAGAACGCCCTCAGACACCAGCCCTGATCACCTCGCCAGTGCATTGCTTGCATCTATTCCCCCCTCTAATCACACCTTGAGACACCCATCAATCACCTCCTGTCACCACCTGTCACCCCCTAGCACACCTACCCATCAGATCAGGCCCTAATATGCCCCATGTGGGCTCCTGATCACTCGGTGAAACCCTCAGATCCCCCTCAGACCCCCTTCCGATCACCTCCCCAGTGCATTGATTGCATCTATTTTCCCCTCTAACCACCCCGAGACACCCATCAATTACCTCCTGTCACCCCCCTTTACTCCTAACCATCAGATCAGACCCAATACAACCTGTCATGTAAGAGGCCACCCTGCTTATGACCGGTTCCACAAAATTCGCCCCCTCATAGACCACCTGTCATCAAAATTTGCAGATGCTTATACCCCTGAACAGTCATTTTGAGACATTTGGTCTCCAGACTATTCACGGTTTTGGGCCCGTAAAATGCCAGGGCATTATAGGAACCCCACAAGTGACCCCATTTTAGAAAAAAGACACCACAAGGTATTCTGTTAGGCGTATGACGAGTTCATAGAAGATTTTACTTTTTGTCAAAAGTTAGCGGAAATTGATTTTTATTGTTTTTTTCACAAAGTGTCATTTTTCACTAACTTGTGACAAAAAATAAAATCTTCTATGAACTCACCATACACCTAACGGAATACCTTGGGGTGTCTTCTTTCTAAAATGGGGTCACTTGTGGGGTTCCTATACTGCCCTGGAATTTTAGGGGCCCTAAACCGTGAGGAGTAGTAATATAATGTGTTTTGGGGTGTATTTTTACACATACCCATGCTGGGTGGGAGAAATCTCTCTGTAAATGGACAATTGTGTGTAAAAAAAAATCAAAAAATTGTTATTTAGAGATATTTCTCCCACTCAGCATGGGTATGTGTAAAAATACACCCCAAAACACATTATACTACTTCTCCTGAGTATGGCAATACCACATGTGTGGCACTTTTTTGCAGCCTAACTGCGCTAAGGGGCCCAAAGTCCAATGAGCACCTTTAGGCTTTACAGGGGTGCTTACAATTAGGCACCCCCCAAAATGCCAGGACAGTAAACACACCCCACAAATGACCCCATTTTGGAAAGTAGACACTTCAAGGTATTCAGAGAGGAGCTGTAACGATCGGTGAAGCACAGAGAGGATCTGATTACCAGTGATCTGCAGTATCACTGGAAATACAGATGTATACCCGATTATAAGTGATCTGCAGTATCACCGATAATCCGATATACCAGCTAACCTCTGTTCACCTGAGTAGAGTGTAGTGTTTTGGTGTAACAGTAACACTTTGAGGACAAGCCTCAGCGCAGTCAGGAGTACTGCACGGATTCCTTCCGCAGACCCGGACTCTCCAAGACGGGAGGAGTCGGGCTGACAGCAGGAAGGATTGTCTGAAAGTAACCCTCAGGAGGAAGGGTTGCTAACAGAGCGAGGAACCGCCTCTAACGGTAAGGTCGGTTCTCGAGGTCGGACAAGCCAGGTCGTACATACACGGACAGATACAGTACAAGATCAGAAGACAAAAGGCGGAGTCTAAGTACAGGCAGGGTTCGTCAACGGGGTATCAGAAATATCAAGGTACAAAATCAGGAGGCAGAAACAGAGTCTAGGGACGAGCCGGGGTTCGGCAACAGAGAATCAGAAATATCGAGGTGCAAGATCAGAGTTCAGGAGGATAGTCAGGCAAGCAGGAAGTCATAACAGATAATCACAATCAAACTAATACTTTTAAGCTATCAACAGAATCTAGCTAAGTGTAGGATTACAGCTCCAGCTGGTCCCGGCACACTTGCGGATCTGACTACGGATCTGGGTGCTCCCACGTATGTGATCGCAATGCCAGACAAAGAGCAAGTGAACAGCCAGCAGTATATATACACAAGGACCTCTCCAGGACCTCCCTAATTGCTGGACCAATGAGAGTTGTGGAAAATGTCAGCTGACCCGCCTGGTCAGCTGACTCACTTCTGGCTGTTATTTAAACTCAGCCTCTGTGCTCGCGCGCGAATCTTGGTGGACTATCAGTCCCAGCCACACCAGTACTGTTTTGTAATGTATCTAGTGAACTGAGTGCGGAAGCCGCCTCCAATGCGGATTCCGCCGTTCCCAATGCGGATTCCGCCGTTCCCAATGCGGATTCCGCCGCTCTGTCTATGCGGCATGCGGCGCTTTTTCTGCGTTGTGACGCCATGCTGGACGCGGAAACATCCGCCTCACCTTGAGAGACAGCGGCTTTTCCGCGTTTCATCACAGGAGCATAGTGAGTCCGTGGGCAGATTTCATTATTTTTTGTCGCAAGTTAGAAGAAATGGAAACTTTTCTTTTTTTTTTTTTGTCACAAAGTGTCATTTTCTGCTAACTTGTGACAAAAAATAAAATCTTCTATGAACTCACCATGCCTTTCAGTGAATACTTTGGGATGTCTTCTTTCCAAAATGGGGTCATTTGGGGGTTATTTATACTATCCTGGAATTTTAGCATCTCATGAAACATGACAGGTGGTCAGAAAAGAGATGCTTCAAAATGGGAAAATTCACTTTTGGCACCATAGTTTGTAAACGCTATAACTTTTACCCAAACCAATAAATATACACTGAATGGATTTTTTTTTTATCAAAGACATGTAGCACAATAAATTTGGACAAAAATGTATACAGAAATTTTACTTTATTTGAAAAATGTCAGCACAGAAAGTAAAAAAAAATAATTTTTTTGACAAAATTCATGTCTTTTTTGATGAATATAATAAAAATGAAAACTCGCAGCAGCAATAAAATAGCACCAAAAGAAAGCTGTATTAGTGACAAGAAAAGGAGGTAAAATTCATTTAGGTGGTAGGTTGTATGACCGAGCAATAAACCGTGAAAGCTGCAGTGGTCTGAATGGAGAAAAAGGCTCTGGTCCTTAAGGGGCGAAAAGAGTGTGGTCCTCAAGCGGTTAAAAAAAACCTGAACTGAAAATTAAAAGTCAAAATAAACATACACAATGCATACTTACCTCCCGTGTAGTCTACTCCTCAATCTCTTTCTCCATTTGCTCGTCCTGTTTGTCCCCTGTGATCAACGGAATTCTCTGTCCTCCATTTTAAAAATGGCCATTAACCCATAACAGCTTTCTGGTCAGCACACTGTTAAACTGTAACATCGCCCACTTGAGCCATAGGGAAACATAGACATTACTTGTCCTCTCAGCTATAACTGACAGCAACTGATAAATAACTGACAGCAACTGATATATTTCAGTTCTGACAAAATGTTGTCAGAACTGGAAGGGATGGCCTCAATTCACTAACCTTAACTCCTGTCTTTAATAACTCTTCTGAGCTGTTTTACAGTTATCACAATTATATCACCATGGTGATAACTGTAAAACAGCTCAGAAGAGTTATTAAAGACAGGAATTAAGGTTAGTGAATTGAGGCCAATCAGAAAAAAATGGTGCGCTACTGAAAGGAACCTATGGTAAGGTAACTATGTAATGTTCATTTGAAGTTACCTCATGTGTTTATTTTAAATAATTTTACTCAGTACAGGTTCCCTTTAACCCTGAGACCCCCTGACCCTGCAACATTATGACAGAGCCTGATATGACAGACTCTGTCTTTTACACCGGAGGTACACTTTAACAATAAAATCGTCACGATCGACTACCCAATCATTGCGACCAATCGGAAACAATTATTTGTGCCCAGAAACAGAGGGGGAAAACATGACCAGCAATCAGACAAGATCAATGGGATTGATTTGATCTTATGGTCAGTCGTTCAGGAGATCCTATCATTCATGTGCACTACAGTTTGTAAAAGTGGTACATGTGACAATGTTCCATAAATGCAGAATAATGCGGTACACATTTAGCACTACAAATTCTAACAATTCTGAATGTAATTTACCAAACTGGTTTATACTTCCTAAACCACACTTTCTCCTCACTTCCTCCTGTCTCGGGGCTTGAATGAATTCTCTGTTAAAATCTATCATTAGCAACACAGATGTGCTCTGAAACTACAACTCCCAGAGGCCTCTCCTTTGTATTGCTTGCTCGCAGGCACTGGCAGCCACTGTGATGATGCAATCAGTGCGTGCCGCATGTAGGACAGCATGGCTGCAGCAGGGGAGAGAAAACCTGTTCTGGAGATGGTATGATCGGCACAGAGGGGGCTGAGATTTTGTTCACTGTACAGATATGATGTAAAATTCGATAAGGCAGTTTCTCTTGTACTGCGATGAGGGTAAACTCCCCTGGGATGAACAAGAACTTTGCACAGAGCTACATTTGCAAAGGCTTGATGATTAATTCATCATCTTAAAGATCATTATTGGTTATTAGTTTCTAAAACGGATTAACTCTATCCTGTTGAGACTTCTGTGGTCATTTTGAGGATGGGGAGCAGTTTTCCTGCTGCATTTCAGCTTCCATATATGATATAATATTTTGAACAAACTTGAAAATTGGTTACTGTAATGTTGTCTACTAATGATGCAATCTCAATTGTACGTTTTACCACTGCTATGTAACATTAGGGCCTACCTAAAGTATGATTCAAAGTATGTTCTCTCAGTGTACCCTCCTACTACATACATTTGGTAAGATTGTACAACCAACATTGGGCTCTATTCACAATCATTTTCCGCATGCGTAAATGCACTTGCGTTAAAGTCCCAACTGAAATAAGACCATCTTGACATTCACAAAATTTTACGCATGATCATTTACTGCGTAAAATTGTGTGCATTATTTACCCGCATGTGTGAAAAGTGCGGTAAAAGCCGGTAATTCCAGCAAAAAAAAATTGAAATTTACAAACAAAAAGGGGTGCATTATTTCTGACTTAACTACTGATTTTTTTTTTTTTTTTTTATATCGCCTACTAGTACTTGGTGATCTATTTCGCTTCACATTGACTTAAATGTAGTCTGGAGCCTTGAGCGCTGTGTTTGCTGGGCTTTAATATTTTTTTTTTTTTGACAAGTTTTTTTTCTTTTTTATGCCACTTTTTTACGCATGGTTACTATGTTTCCCCATTTTTTTTTTTTACGCATTTTTCCTGCATGCGAAAAACATGCGGAAATTTTAGTAAATGTGGAAATTATCACTGGCGGTAATATAGCGGTCAAAAATCTCTTACTGCATGTGTGATTGTGAATAGAGCCCTTTTGTATGATTAGTGGGCCCCTTTAGCCACAGCACAGGTTTGGGGTTGGTGATAGTGGAAGAGGCAACTGTGATTACGGGAAAAGAAATGTACTGCTCTGCACAACGCTTGCACATGTGGCAGCTAAGCTATTTTTGCTGCTAAGTGATGTATGGGGTTTATGGTGACAGAGAATGAGGCCCGGTTCACACTTGCATTAGAGTGGCAAATGGATCTGTAAAAAACGGGTCTGATCACCGGTCGGATCTGTGTTCGCTCCGTTTTCCCATATCCCATATAAAAAAAAAAATTTCTGCAGTGAATGAGATACTAGGTGGTGAAATATCCGGTTTAGTACCGCAGTGCTGAAAATCTCATGCATCCGAGCAACGTTCACCTCCCATTCATTCGCCTATAACTTTATTGCTACTTATCACAATGAATTGATCCATATCTTGTTTTTTCCGCCACTAATTAGGCTTTCCTTGGGTAGTACATTTTGCTAAGAATTATTTTTTTCTAAATCCATTTTAACAGGAAGAAAGAAATGAAAAAAATTCATTATTTCTCAGTTTTTGGCCATTATAGTTTGAAATTAATATACGCTACCGTAATTAACTCATGTATTTTATTTGCCCATCTGTCCCGGTTATTACACCGTTTAAACGATGTCCATATCACAATTAAAGAGAATCTGTACTCTAATATTCTTGCAATAAAAAGCATACCATTCTATTCTTTATGTTCTCCTGTGCCCCTCTGTGCTGTTTCTGCCACTCTCTGCTGCAATCCTGGCTTGTAATTAACAGTTTTAGGCAGTGTTTACAAACAAACTAACCAGCTTCTAATAGGCTCAGCTAAGCATAGTGTATGAGTCATTCAGAGTATGCAGGGGGCCTGCAGAGGGTGTGTATCGCTTCTACCAATCACAAGCAGCCCTGCACATTCCATACAATCAAGCTTTAGCCCGACAAACAGGACAGAGGAAAGATACATTGATTTATTACAGAGACAGTGCAGTTAGGAAAGACTGCAGTAAGCCAGAGCAGATTAGAACAGGCATAGGAACTTATAGGATAGAAGAACTAAGGCTGAAAAAATTGTTACAGAGTCTCTTTAATGGTGCCGATATTTCATTTAGAAATCAAGGTGAATTTTTTTCAATTTGCGTCCATCATTATTTATAAGCTTATAATTTTAAATAATAACATACTCTCTTGACATGCATATTTAAAAAGTTCAGACCCTTGGGTAACTATTTTTTTTTTTTTTTTAATAAAAAATGTATGTGGGTAATTTTTGGTGTGGGAGGGTAACTGCTCATTTTAAATTTAAGATAATATAATTGTTTAATTAAAAATGTATGTGGGTGCAGTTTACTATTTGGCCACAAGATGGCCACAGTCAAAGTCCTGGATGCGAACGATCTCGCATCCAGGAACTAAAAAGAAGAGAAGTTTCCCGGGGGCAGAAATTACGCGCTCTCTGAATAGAAAGCGTCGGTTCTTCTGCGGGGAAGTTAGATCGGTGAATGGGAATTATACTCCCATTCACTGATCGGGGGGCTAGTGGCGGGAGCGCACCCGATCGCGCGCACCATGCGGCGGGAGCAGCAGTGCCTATTTGGACGAGGAAGCCCGTCCAGATAGGCCGAACTGGATATAGTCATAACTACTTATTCTTATTAAAGTGGACCTGAACTCAAATCTCCTCTTTGCTCTGAAAGATACACAACAGCATAATAAACTTTAAACAAAAAACATTTCTTTGTTGCAGCTGGTACAAATCCTAAAATAAATCTGCGCAATTTCTACTTTCTGATTCATCTTGTTAACAGCCTGTGCTTTCAAATGGGCATATCTGCTTTTCTGCCATAGGCAGTCATTTGACACAGGAAGGATCAAATTACAACTTGTGATTAGACACAGATGAAGGGGAATTACACTGGCTAAACTCTTTATGGTAAATACATACAGGGTGCATTTCTGTTATGTTTTCTTTGTGTCCTGTGCTAGAGTTCAGGCCCACTTTAAGTGACCCTTACATGGCATTCATGTAAAAAAAAGCCCCAGGAAATTTGGGTTTGGGGTGAAGCCAAAAAATGTCTCACCCTGCTGTGGCAAATTTCTCGTCTGCATTAATTACTATTACCCCTCCAAGACGCCGTACAGTGGGAGCAAGACACAATTTGGCTTGCCGCTGATGCTGGTGGCTGAATTGCGCTTTTTTTATCGTACTTCGGGTTCAGTCTTTTGCTGACGCCAAAATGAGTCACTGAGTGCTGCTGTAGCCGTGATTCACGTTACGGCCTATGGCTGCGCCCAAATGTTCTCGGGCGCGCGGTCCACTTTTGCCTGTCTTGCTTACATATGTATTGTCCATATGAAAAACATAACATCCATTTGTCAGAGGTGATTACATTGGTTTGCAGTGTCAGTGTTGGTGAATTAATTGTTTTATGGTGTCTTCTAGTGTGCATTGCGAGCGGTGTTAGAGGCGTGCTCATTTGTTTGGACATTTCTCCGATCTATATGACTATTACAGCTTGACAATAAGAAACAAAATTCTTACAAATCGTATGCACCTTGGAGCTTGGCCAATCAAAGTTGTGTGGGAGAGCATTTGATTAGCCCAGTTTTGAGCTGCAATCAGGCTAGTTTCACGTTTCTGGGGCGTTGCTTTGCGTACCATGTAAACAGGATTGCAATAGAGGGGGAAAGTGTGACCAAAGACAAGAGTGTATGCTCTGAACTGCACCTCCTGAGCGGTCTGGACGAGCTCAGCTCGTCCATCACCGCCGGAGGCTGCCGCTCAGGCCCTGCTGGGCCGATTTTTATCAAATAAAGTGCAGCACACGCAGCCGGCACTTTGCCAGCCACGTGTGCTGCCTGATCGCCGCCGCTCTGCGGCGATTCGCCGCGAGCAGCGGCGAAAGAGGGCCCCCCTAGCCGCCTGAGCCCTGCGCAGCCGGAACAAAAAGTTCCGGCCAGCGCTAAGGGCTGGATCGGAGGCGGCTGACGTCAGGACGTCGGCTGACGTCGATGACGTCACTCCGCTCGTCGCTATGGCGACGATATAAGCAAAACAAGGAAGGCCGCTCATTGCGGCCTTCCTTGTTTATTCTGGGCGCCGGAGGCGATCGGAAGATCGCCTCCGGAGCGCCCTCTAGTGGGCTTTCATGCAGCCAACTTTCAGTTGGCTGCATGAAATAGTTTTTTTTTTATTTAAAAAAAACCCTCCCGCAGCCACCCTGGCGATTTAATCAGAACGCCAGGGTGGTTAAACAGACTTACGTGCGTAAAGTCTTAAAGCAAACCTGAATTAAAGAGTAAAAGTCAAAATGGCGATGACCCCGTGGAGTGGTTGTAAATGGCGCAGGTCCAATTACTTTCGAGTCTGCACTTCAACTGCATCTTAGTTGTTTTATTTAAAATTCATTGTGCTAATGTACAAAAACAAAATTAGAAAAAAAAATATTTCTGTTCAAATATTTATGGACCTAACTTTACACCTGCTAGCAGTGGCTGGATGGTGTAATGGTTAAAGGAGAGCTGTAGTGAGAGGGATATGTAGGCTGCCATATTGATTTCCTTTGAAGCAATACCAGTTGCCTGGCTATCCTGCTGATCATCTGCCTTATAATACTTTTAGCCCTAGACCCTGAACAAGCATGCAGCAGATCAGGTGTTTCTGACATTATTGTCAGATCTGACAAGATTAGCTGCATGCTTGTTTCTGGTGTGATTCTGCAGGCAGATACCTCAGCAGGGCTGCCAGGTAACTGGAATTGCTTAAAGGAAATCAATATGGCAGCCTCCATATACCTCTCACTACAGTTCGAATCCTTAAAAAGATCTGGACTTCCCATCACTATCCTGGAGCGGCTGCTTTGAGAGCCACATAACGTGGCTCAACCTGATGTCCAACTTCAACACCACCACGCGTTGCGTTAGGGGCACGTTATGCGACCTTAACGTCCCCTAAAACGCAACGTCTTGGTGGGAAAGAGGCCTAACACTGCTACTGCCTATAGAGGGTGCCCTAGTGGCTGCAGCTCTGGCGCTTTGAGTCCGCCAGGAGAAAAGCGCGATATAAATGTTATTTGTCTTGTCTTGTCTAGACTAAGCTTAGCCGAGGCAGCTGCTCAGGGCAGTCTCGGCCAAGAACGCGGCATGTGTACAGGTGTTCCCTGGGGTTGCTTAAAAATCCAGCACACTGGCTGAGCAAATTGTTCCTCTCTGTACCCCACCTACTGAAAGCCACTCAATTGCATGCCATGCTGCCATCCCTCCTTTCCATATCTAAAGCAACAATAAACATTGCTCTGGTATACCAAAACAACACATCTGTAAAGTGCTCGTTCCCCACATTGCAACCCACAGGATTGAGCTTGATCCTGACAGGTGAATACAGGGAGTGCAGAATTTTTAGGCAAATGAGTATTTTGACCACATCATCCTCTTTATGCATGTTGTCTTACTCCAAGCTGTATAGGCTCGAAAGCCTACTACCAATTAAGCATATTAGGTGATGTGCATCTCTGTAATGAGAAGGGGTGTGGTCTAATGACATCAACACCCTATATCAGGTGTGCATAATTATTAGGCAACTTCCTTTCCTTTGGCAAAATGGGTCAAAAGAAGGACTTGGCAGGCTCAGAAAAGTCAAAAATAGTGAGATATCTTGCAGAGGGATGCAGCACTCTTAAAATTGCAAGCTTCTGAAGCATGATCATCGAACAATCAAGCGGTTCATTTAAAATAGTCAACAGGGTCGCAAGAAGTGTGTGGAAAAACCAAGGCGCAAAATAACTGATAACAGTCAAGCGTGCAGCTGCCCAGATGCCACTTGCCACCAGTTTGGCCATATTTCAGAGC
The DNA here is from genome assembly GCF_040937935.1 of Hyperolius riggenbachi. Taxonomy (NCBI): domain Eukaryota; kingdom Metazoa; phylum Chordata; class Amphibia; order Anura; family Hyperoliidae; genus Hyperolius; species Hyperolius riggenbachi. The sequence goes on along the minus strand of NC_090653.1, from coordinate 92,460,545 downwards.
TGCAACATCACTGGAGTGCCCAAAAGCACAAGGTGTGCAATACTCAGAGACATGGCCAAGGTAAGAAAGGCTGAAAGACGACCACCACTGAACAAGACAAACAAGCTGAAACGTCAAGAAATATCTCAAGAGCTCCAGTCCGACTCAGACGCCAGCAAGGTGGAGGTGGAGTACTGGTTTGGGCTGGTATCATCAAAGATGAGCTTGTGGGGCCTTTTCGGGTTGAGGATGGAGTCAAGCTCAATTCCCAGTCCTACTGCCAGTTTCTGGAAGACACCTTCTTCAAGCAGTGGTACAGGAAGAAGTCTGCATCCTTCAAGAAAAACATGATGGACAATGCTCCATCACACACGTCCAAGTACTCCACAGCGTGGCTGGCAAGAAAGGGTATAAAAGAAGAAAAACTAATGACATGGCCTCCTTGTTCACCTGATCTGAATCCCATTGAGAACCTGTGGTCCATCATAAAATGTGAGATTTACAAGGAGGGAAAACAGTACACCTCTCTGAACAGTGTCTGGGACACCCGTGGTTGCTGCTGAACGCAATGTTGATGGTGAACAGATCAAAACACTGACAGAATCCATGGATGGCAGGCTTTTGAGTATCCTTGCAAAGAAAGGTGGCTATATTGGTCACTGATTTGTTTTTGTTTTGTTTTTGAATGTCAGAAATGTATATTTGTGAATGTTGAGATGTTATATTGGTTTCACTGGTAAAAATAAAGAATTGAAATGGGTATATATTTGTTTTTTTGTTAAGTTGCCTAATAATTATGCACAGTAATAGTCACCTGCACATACAGACATCCCCCTAAAATAGCTAAAACTAAAAACCTACTTTTTAAAAATATTCAACTTTGATATTAATGAGTTTTTAGGTTCATTGAGAATGCGTGCGTGCGTGCGTGCGTGCGTGCACCATAAAAATGGGTCTCTGTTTTGTAGTTGACCTGGTATTGTACAGCTCAAGAGGGATTTGTATATTCAGCAGTGATGCATCGTGGGAGACATCATATGCTCACTCCAACCTGAATTATCGCAAAAACCTTCTGTTTTAAGCAGGGCTGTGGAGTCGGTCCAAAAATCCACCGACTCCTCAGTTTAGGATTCCTCCGACTCCTCTAATTTGCATATTACAATTTTGTTGATTAACAGTATGTAACGTGAAATTCGTCTCTTAACTGCCAACGCTGAGGAATTTTACAAGACAACTGAATTGAGAAGGATATTGTAGACTACTATATTTATTCCCTTTAGTCATAGACTAAAACTAGTCCTTGGTAAGAGTACTTGTAAAAGGTACAGACCGGAACAAAGAACATCTATCAGGCCCTAGGCAATGTAATTGTAAGTACATGTAAGAGTGATGTGCAGGTACTCTGCAGGGGAATGACGAGATTCTTCCTCTATTGCACATTCTTCATGCACAATCTGAACAAGGTTTATGGGTGATAGACAACACCTCTCTGTTCAATGTGCACAGCATTCTCAGTGGATTCCCTGCAGCTCTGTGGGGAGTGCATATGTAGAGTATAGTACTACTGTGTAACAAAGTAAACCTGAGACAGATGAAATTAAAGTTTTATACATATCTGGGGCTTCCTCCAGCCCCCTTCAGGCTAATCAGTCCCTCGCTGTCCTCCTCTGCCACCTGGATCTTCTGCTATGAGTCCAGGTACTTGAGCCAGTCTGGTGTAGTGCGCATGCACACACTCCGCCGCCGGGAGCGTACTATACCTGCGCAGCACTATTGCGCAGGTGCAGAATGCTCCTGCCTGTGGAAACGGCATGCGGCCGGACTGCGCTGACTGGCTGAATTACCAGGACTCATAGCAGAAGATCCAGGTGGCGGAGGAGGACAGCGAGGGACTGATTAGCCTGGAGGGGGCTGGAGGAAGCCCCAGGGATGTATAACACTTTTGTTTTCATCCGTCTCAGGTACCCTTTAATTTGTAGTCACCAAACCAAATTTTAACAACATATCAAATTATTTGATTTCATGAACAGCATCAACGCAGAATTATTTTCCTCTCATTGACCATCTCTATTAGTGACACGGCTACACATCAGGCTTTATTCTTACAGCATAGATGTTATTTAGTATATATAAGAGATTCCTGTGTACACATCATATATACAGTCACAATCAGATATGTATGTCTGACCTTAAAAATACAGGGACTGCTTTATTGAAGCAGCACAAGTAACTAATTTTGATTGGTTTATTTCATTTTTGTGGACTAAGCACAGCTATTACTGTGTATATACTGTATATATACATTATTTTTAATGACTATTATCTGAGAAATAGAACATTTTATCATATTTTCTATTTTAATTACAGTTACAAATTCATTAGGAGTCGGTGCATTTTTTTCCCGACTCCGACTCCAGGCACCCAAAATTACTCCGACTCCACAGCCCTGGTTTTAAGAAGGCAAACTTTTGTTTTAGTTTCCCACCTCGGAGTTATACAGCCATACTGGTTTTCTGTCTGCTCTTTCCTTTAAGGTCCAGGCCAATGGGACAGATGAGTCATGTGTGACATTTGTTCTGCATGAGGAGGATCACACGCTAGGAAATGCTTTACGCTACATGGTCATGAAGAAGTGAGTCCCAGCCTCCAATCTGATATGGTGTTGTGTGTATTTTACATTTGTGTAGTGAGGTGTGTTTTGTCAGTATGTGCTCTCTGTGTTATCAGCCTCTGACTTGTGTCTCTGTGTTATTGTCTATAGCCCAGAAGTGGACTTCTGTGGATACACCATCACCCATCCTTCCGAGACCAAGATCAACTTCCGCATCCAGACACGGAGTACGTAAGATAGAAGCAAAGTGCAATGGTGCCGGCTTAACATAGGGGATTGACTTTAGTAGATCATTACATATTATCCCTGCTTGATTTAAAGCCAAGTGTTGTGATATTTAGACAGCATTGAAACTTGGTTGGATGAGGATCTCTCATACCTTTAAAAATAATGTAAACACAAGGATACTCTAGTGCCTAGGTTCTCAACATGTGGTACGCATACCCCAGGGGGTTCTTCTGATGGTTCCACAGGGTACTCGGGCTTTATATACTTAACCAAGAATAACAAATTTAGAGTTGTAGAAAATGATAAATCCTATTTAAACAACACCAAATTAGTGTATTAGCTATTTAAAAGCAATAGTAAAGGCTTGGAAATAGTTTAGAACCAATTATCATGTGCTAGCTTTAAATATATATTTGTCAAGGGGTACTTGTGATAATGTTTACTATGCTAAGGGGTACTTGGTGAGTACAGGGTTTTAAAAGGGGTACATACCAATAAAATGTTGAGAAACACTGCTCTAGTGGACCTGAACTCTTGCACAGGTAGGAAGGAAAACCTAGAGAAATGCACCCTGTATGTATTTAGAGAGTTTAGCCTGTCTAATTCCCTATCATCTGTGACTAATCACAAGTTTTAATTTGATCCCAGCTGTATGAGCTGCCTGGCACGGCAGAGAACTAATTGGTAAACACAGGATGTTAACCATATGTTTGCTTCCATGAAAGCAGGAAGTAGACAAACTGCAGATTTATTGCAGGATTTGTATCGGATGTAACAAGGAAATGTTTTTCTGTAACGATTATTATGCTGTTGCGTATCTTTTAGAGCAGAGAGCAAGTTCTGAGTTCAGGTCCGCTTTAAATGGAGACTAGGAAAGGAAAAGAGAAGTGGCCATATTCTTATTGCACATGTGCGTAGTTATCCCACCTGCCTTTGTCTCAGTGTCATCTGTGAAATGAAATAAGCACAGCCCCCGCCCCCTGAAAATCTTACAATTTAAAACGCATACAAGTGAGAGGTAAATTTCTCCCTGAGTAAAATGAGCCATAAATTACATTCCTCCTATGTTGCTGTCACTTACAGTAGGTAGTAGAACTCTGACATTGGTGGAATTTGATTGGTCCATTTTCAAGCTGCTTGACAATGCATGTCATTCGATCCCTCTCAGCAGCTGCCAGTCACGGCTATGTCATTCGATCCCTCTCAGCAGCTGCCAGTCACGGCTATGTCATTCGATCCCTCTCAGCAGCTGCCAGTCACGGCTATGTCATTCGATCCCTCTCAGCAGCTGCCAGTCACGGCTATGTCATTCGATCCCTCTCAGCAGCTGCCAGTCACGGCTATGTCATTCGATCCCTCTCAGCAGCTACCAGTCACGGCTATGTCATTCGATCCCTCTCAGCAGCTGCCAGTCACGGCTATGTCATTCGATCCCTCTCAGCAGCTGCCAGTCACGGCTATGTCATTCGATCCCTCTCAGCAGCTGCCAGTCACGGCTATGTCATTCGATCCCTCTCAGCAGCTGCCAGTCACGGCTATGTCATTCGATCCCTCTCAGCAGCTGCCAGTCACGGCTATGTCATTCGATCCCTCTCAGCAGCTACCAGTCACGGCTATGTCATTCGATCCCTCTCAGCAGCTGCCAGTCACGGCTATGTCATTCGATCCCTCTCAGCAGCTGCCAGTCACGGCTATGTCATTCGATCCCTCTCAGCAGCTGCCAGTCACGGCTATGTCATTCGATCCCTCTCAGCAGCTGCCAGTCACGGCTATGTCATTCGATCCCTCTCAGCAGCTGCCAGTCACGGCTCTGTCATTCGATCCCTCTCAGCAGCTGCCAGTCACGGCTATGTCATTCGATCCCTCTCAGCAGCTGCCAGTCACGGCTATGTCATTCGATCCCTCTCAGCAGCTGCCAGTCACGGCTATGTCATTCGATCCCTCTCAGCAGCTGCCAGTCACGGCTATGTCATTCGATCCCTCTCAGCAGCTACCAGTCACGGCTATGTCATTCGATCCCTCTCAGCAGCTACCAGTCACGGCTATGTCATTCGATCCCTCTCAGCAGCTACCAGTCACGGCTATGTCATTCGATCCCTCTCAGCAGCTACCAGTCACGGCTATGTCATTCGATCCCTCTCAGCAGCTACCAGTCACGGCTATGTCATTCGATCCCTCTCAGCAGCTACCAGTCACGGCTATGTCATTCGATCCGTCTCAGCAGCTGCCAGTCACGGCTATGTCATTCGATCCCTCTCAGCAGCTACCAGTCACGGCTATGTCATTCGATCCCTCTCAGCAGCTGCCAGTCACGGCTATGTCATTCGATCCCTCTCAGCAGCTGCCAGTCACGGCTATGTCATTTGATCCCTCTCAGCAGCTACCAGTCACGGCTATGTCATTCGATCCCTCTCAGCAGCTGCCAGTCACGGCTATGTCATTCGATCCCTCTCAGCAGCTGCCAGTCACGGCTATGTCATTCGATCCCTCTCGGCAGCTACCAGTCACGGCTATGTCATTCGATCCCTCTCGGCAGCTACCAGTCACGGCTATGTCATTCGATCCCTCTCGGCAGCTACCAGTCACGGCTATGTCATTCGATCCCTCTCAGCAGCTACCAGTCACGGCTATGTCAATCGATCCCTCTCAGCAGCTACCAGTCATGGCTATGTCATTCGATCCCTCTCAGCAGCTACCAGTCACGGCTATGTCATTCGATCCGTCTCAGCAGCTGCCAGTCACGGCTATGTCATTCGATCCCTCTCAGCAGCTACCAGTCACAGCTAGGAATCATGGGACATGTACTGCTCTTTCCAAATGGCAGTTGGTGCAAGGACACTTCAACCCTTCCAAGTAGCCCTGCTTGCTAGTATAGTGCAGAGCAGCTAGCACAGGATATTCACATGTTTTAAGTGATCTGCATATTTTACTTTTTGGGAGTATTAAAGTGAATCTAAGAACAACAATTTGCCTTCTTAAAATAGAAGGCATTTGTGATTATTTAGGTTGGAGTGGTCCTTTGTAGCCCCTTACGCACTACTAGGATTTCTGCTTTACCATGAGCTTACTGGGCAATCTGTAGCTCTGGTAGAAGGAGCAGTAATGTGTTTGGGGGATTTTATAGGAGTCCAGCATTCCTCTTCCAGAGATGATTTGCATATTCAGCAGTGATGCACTATGGGACACCATATTGCAAATAACTTCTGTTTTAAAGCAATCGGGACAGCCATACTATTCCAGGAAAAGAAAAACACATAAGTAGAAAAAAAACTTGTTCTACATGCATAACACATGTATTGAACTGCCCACGTTTTGATTTCAGTGAATTTTATATAGTAAATAAATAGTAAACAGTTTTTAGGTATTTTCCATCTTTATTGCCTCTGACTGAAGCCAATCCTGATGTCATTTCCTCTCTTGCACTTTTTTATCCTTAGAAAATGCACTGTCATATCTAGCTTGCTTTGTAAACACATGTGAGCTCAAGATAGATTGAATTTCAGCAGCTTCACACTGAACTGCGCTAAGCCAATCAGTGAGGAGCAGGAATGTGGGAGGGGAAATAACAAGCTTCCCTCTAATTGGCTATGTACCAAATAGAGCCAGGCTGACGTAGATAAGAACCATTTATGATTATATTGGAATGCTTGCAAAGCAGGGTCAGGTTGTAGACTGCATAATAAACACAGAGCAGTGGGTAAATGGAATTTTATTTTATGGCTGACAATCCCACTTTATGAAGGCAAACCTCTGTTTTGCATAGCATTTTAAGGAGGCTTTTTGATCTCTTTCAGCCCCTTACACACTCCTGAGAGTTCTGGTTCACTATGAGCTTGCTGGACAATCTGTAACTGCTGGGGTAACAATAGTAAAAGCCGTTCTTGTGGGATCTGTGTTATTTCTTTAACATTTTTTCTTTTTCAGATGGACTTCCAGCAGTTGAGCCATTCAGGAAAGGGTTGACTGAGCTTATGGACGTCTGCCAGCACGTCCTGAACACATTTGAGGTAGAGTAATCTGAGAGGCCTTATTAGGAGGAGAGACAGCTGTAAAAATGACATCCTGCTTTTACTTTGTTACAGGATCAGCTGATTGAAAACCCCACGCAGAGCATTCCCATCCTCAGCTAGCTCTGTCTGTACTGACAGGAAACCTGAGCTGAGGGGAATATGGCGGCTGCCACCTTTATTCAGCCTACACTATGGCTTTACCTTCATTGCCCCAGTTTGGTTTGCCTATAAAATGCTTGATTCTTTTTTTTGTTTCAATAAAGTTTATTGAACTTTAAACAAGTAGTATTGCACAGAACAGATGTGATTTGAAAGACAGTTATTGAACAATAAAACATGCCAAAACAGGAATTGCAGTATCAAACATATGACAAAGTAATGCTGGGAATACACGGTTAGTTTCTGGCGCTCGATTCTCCTCTCGATCGTTTTTTCCGCTCGATTCAGCTCTCGATTCTCTTATCTTCCGCTCGTTTTTCTTATCTTTTTCCATTCACTTCTATCAGAAAACGAGCGGCCAAAGAATCGAAAGTGAGGTTTAAAGAATGTTATCTGCATACAGAGGCTGGATCTGCCTATACAGCCCACCCTCTGTTGCTATCCCAAACCCCACTAAGGTCCCCCTGCACTCTGCAATCCCTCATAAATCACAGCCGTGCTGTGAGGCTGTGTTTACATCTGTAGTGTCAGTCTCAGCTGCTCCCCCGCACCCTGCATAGCTCCGGTCCCTGCCCCCGTCCCTTCCCTCCAATCAGCAGGGAGGGAAGGGATGCAGGCGGGGACTGGAGTTCTGCAGGAGGCGTGGAGAGCAGCAGACTGACACTATAGAGATAAACACAGCCAGCTCTGACAAGCTGTTTGTCAGCAGCGTGGCTGTGATTTATGGAGGGATTGCAGAGTGCAGGGGGACCTTAGGGGGGTTTGGGATAGCAACAGAGGCTGGGCTGTATAGGCAGATCCAGCCTCTGTATGCAGATAATATTCTTCAAACCCACCTCGGGTTCTCTTTAAAGAGACACTGAAGCGAAAAAAAAAATATGATATAATGAATTGGTTGTGTACTATGAATAATTACTAGAAGTTTAGCAGCAAAGAAAATATTCTCATATTTTTATTTTCAGGTATATAGTGTTTTTTTCTAACATTGCATCATTCTATAATATGTGCAGATTACACAACACTCAGCATTCAAAATGATTCTTTCAGAGCAGTCTGTGAACTAATGAACTCTCCTCTGGCAAAGTAAAAGTAAATAGTTGAATAACACTTGAGATAATAAAAGTCAGATAACAGCCCTCTCCATGACTTTGAAAGTAGCAGAGCTTAATTGCTTTTTTGCATAGAGATAACAACTGGAGTTTCTTAACTCTTCCTGTACTGGAAACCGTTAGACTGATGTATCTGATCTTAATGTTTTATTTCTTAGCTGTACTACACATACAAATCATCATATCATCATTTTTTTTCCTCTTCAGTGTCTCTTTAAAGGGTAACAGAGGTGAGAGAAAACAAGCTCCAATATTAACAAAAAAACTCTTTGAAGAGAAACTGTAGTGAAAATTAACAACAAATAAAACTTTTTATTTTTTGCAATAGTAATTTATAGATTATTTAGTAAGTTTCGGCCCATTGTCAAATCTTACCTCTCCCTGATTTGCATTCTGAAATGTAACACTGATGGTGACATCTTTAGTTCTGCCAGATGATCTGTACAGAATGCTTGTTACTGAGAGTTCTATGCACAGAGGGAGATATTGCTTGCTTGGCAGTTGGAAAAAAAGCTGTAATTTCCCACGATCCAATGATGTTGACAGACAACAAACTGTCAGGACCTTGGTCATGACCTCACACTGTGGAAGGGGTTACACCACAATATCAGCCATACAGACCCAGCTACAGTCCCTCTTTAATCCTTTGTAAAATTACTCTTTAATAAATTGCTCAAAAGCAGTAATGTGCTTACGTTCAATAACACTCAGTGAGGGAGCGTATTTTAATCTGTGTATAAATTGTTGGCAATTAAGAGCAGAGCCAAGCAAATTTCTTGGATTCTCCAGTCCAATCACTTTTTAAGCCACCTACTCAGGACTACCTCCAACAGACTTTTCCTGCAGTGTAGACTTCCAGAACTGAAGACTACAGTCTAGTCTAGACTCTAGTCAGAGAGCTGTCTGTGCCCCACCCCTTTTACCCCATGCAGCAGTTACCCCACCCTTACATTTAGTGTAGGTTTACAAAGTGCTGTGCTGACATTTTTATTAGGTTTAAAGCCAATGGGTACCGCTGTAAAAATAAAAAAGTCAGATACTCACCTAAGGAGAGGGAAGGCTCGGTCCTAATGAGCCTTTCCTCTCCCGGTGCCCTCGGTGCTGCGCTGGCTCCCCCGTTCGCGTCCGCCTCCACAGGGACTTCGGAGGTCTTCGGGAGCACTCTGGCTTCCGAAGACGGGCCGCTCCATACTACGCATGCGCGATTGCGTCATAGAGGGCGCTCGCGCATGCGTAGTATGGTGCGGCCCGTCTTCGGGAGCCCGAGTGCTCCCGAAGGCTTCCAAAACATCCCTTTGGCAGCGGAAGTGGCAGTATTTGACCAAACTGGTCGAATACTGCTACGGGGGATCCTGCGCTAGGGCACCGGGAGAGGAAAGCCTTCCCTCTTCTTAGGTGAGTATCTGACTTTTTTTTTTTTAAAGCGGTACACATTCACTTTAAATGTAGATATATTTTGGAACAAGCTTTGGAGGATGTGGATCTTCATGTTCTGACAGTGTTTTTTTTTTTTTTCTTGATAGACAAGTATGAAAGAGCACAATGACCAGATGGAAGCTACAGCAGAATGACAGCGACCCTTATCAGAATTCATGTACTGTATATAAAAAAATTACTGGAAGTGTTATTAAATTATATATTTTTATAAATTGCTGTTTTGTTTTTTCTTTGTTTTTTTTTTAATGCTAACGAAAAGAAACTCTTTCAGATGATGAGAATATAAATCTGTACAGTATATTTTGAACATATTTGTTGTGAATCTGAAAACGGACCTAATTATAAAGGTTACATCGTAAAAAATAAACTTTAGCCTGTATGTAAAAGGATGGACGGCTTTTTGTTAAGAAATGTGATACACAAGTTTTGTCCTTCTTGCTGTTGCACTGGCTGAATTATGTCACATGACGGTGGAAAACATATTGGCCTCAATTCACTAAGCATTACCGCATTCAGTAAGGCCCCATTCACACTAGAGCGTTTTGCCACGATTTCGGCAAAACGCTCAAACGCTAGCGCTTTTTGGAAGTACTAGCGTAAGGACACCCTATTTGCCCATTCTTACTTGGGCAATTTGCACTGATCGCTGCAAATCTGCCAAAAACGCAAACGCGTCGCCTGCACCATTTTCAGCCGATTTCTCAGCGATCGCGTTTCAATGCTATAGAAGCGCTAAACGCGATTGCGGCAAAATCACCGCAGTTATCCTAACTCCAGAGCAGCGCTCCAACCATAACTCCTCTATGTGTAGACTGTAACCACCACCAGGAACACCCTAAAGGATCCACACTCACCAGACTTGGTGGGCCAGTAATTATAGTGGCCTTGAAACGCCTTTGGGGTACTTGCCAGGCTCCCCACACCTTGTGGCTATTGCCAACCGACCAAAACCTCTTGCTTTCTTCCTGGGTCACGCATTTACCTCAATATAAAGAAATACTCTCATTGCGCAGATATCTCTTAAAAACAGACGGTTTATTTAAAAGGTTCCACTCACATGTGCCAAGCAGTTGGTAAGCCTGTGGAGTATTGGAACGGGCTACACCCCGTGCGGCCTCCCGGGCTGACCGCCGTTCAGATGTTGTACTGGGTTTCTGCTCGTCCCTCCACGCCACCGCATCCACCGCTTCCACGTGTATCACTTCCGCATGTGGCTCCTCCCGATCGATTTAGTCATCAAATGACTCAGGGGATGGAGCCACCATGCGGAGATCGGGTTTGTATAAACCTGGCCTCCGCCCCCTTCGCTAGCGTCATCCGCCTACTAGTCCTGCCGTGCACGCCGGAGGCCAGGTGTATACAAACCCGATCTCCGCATGGTGGCTCCATCCCCTGAATAAGTCATTTGATGACGAAATCGATCGGGAGGAGCCACATGCGGAAGTGATACACGTGGATGCGGTGGCGTGGAGGGACGAGCAGAAACCCAGTACAACATCTGAACGGCGGTCAGCCCGGGAGGCCGCACGGGGTGGAGCCCGTTCCAATACTCCACAGGCTTACCAACTGCTTGGCACATGTGAGTGGAACCTTTTAAATAAACCGTCTGTTTTTAAGAGATATCTGCGCAATGAGAGTATTTGTTTATATTGAGGTAAATGCGTGACCCAGGAAGAAAGCAAGAGGTTTTGGTCGGTTGGCAATAGCCACAAGGTGTGGGGAGCCTGGCAAGTACCCCAAAGGCGTTTCAAGGCCACTATAATTACTGGCCCACCAAGTCTGGTGAGTGTGGATCCTTTAGGGTGTTCCTGGTGGTGGTTACAGTCTACACATAGAGGAGTTATGGTTGGAGCGCTGCTCTGGAGTTAGGATAACATCTGAAAGAGAAGGCTTGACTCAAGCCTTTTGTGACAGAAGCGCACCCATAAGACTGTGGACTGTGGGAATTTTTTTTCCCTCACAGAGTTGATAGGAACAAAGTGTATTTGGATAGGACAGTATATGTGATATAGATCAAATTGATTGTATTGAACTTTTATCATATTGATTAATTGAATACATCCTAAGTATATTGATCATATTGATTGTAGTGTACATATAACATCAGAGCGCTGTATAATTGGGGTTGAAAATCACCGCAGTGTTCAGTGCTTTTTCTGCGTGAATCGCGGAAAAATCACTCCTGCAAAACGCCGGAAAAATCTCCGGCGTTTCTAAGTGTGAATGGGGCCTAATGCAGGAAACAGCTAATTTTACCCATCACCTTGCCAAATGCTAATTCACTGAACCCATTATTCCACTAACAAACCCCATTTGATCCAATACTCTGGTGTGCAGGACTTCAGAACAGCAGAGAAGGAGACCTTTAAAAAGGCTTTTCTGGATCTCTTTAAATGTGCAAATCTGTATACTGGTATACAGAAGAGCTAGCTCTTGCTAGGAATACACAATGAGTTTTTTTGGCAGATTTACTAGCCAATTGATTTTCCAATCGTTTTTCTGAACGATTTCCATTCACTTCTATGAAAAAATCGTTCAGAAAAACGATTGACATCAGATGGGACTTGTCGGAAATGATTTATCGAGCCTTCTATCTGCTGAAAAACTCATGGGGCTTGATTCACAAGAGTGCTAACTGTTAGCACGGCCGTTTTCATGCAAATTTTCGCATTGCGCGCAATCGCGAATTTTCACGTGAAACGATAACTGTTTTCGTGCGCTAACGCAAATTTTTGCACAAAAATGATAAATTTCGCGCGAAAATTCGCGATCGCGCGCAATGCGAACATTTGCACGAAAACACCCGTGCTAACAGTTAGCACTCTTTTGTGAATCAAGCCCATGGTGTATTCCCAGCGTAAATTGATGTGAGGATGCACTGGACAAAAAAAACCCTGACTCAGGCACACCACTTGTGGGAAGTCTCACAGCTTCCTGTCTGATCTGCTCCACAGCTGGTAAGTGAGACTTACGGAGCAGGGCTTAGTGAATTAAGGTGAATACTATAAGCTCTATCCTGCCTCTCAATCCTCTAGGTCGTTGCTGCCATCTAGTGGACCTTTTTGAATAGTGAGTAGGTTTTTTTATTATAGCTCTGTGTCAAAATTTGCTCCACTGATTTTTAAGATGACGGCTTTATTCACTGTATTTACTGCTATTAATATGTTCAGCTCAGGTTATTATTATTGTTTGTTCTCTACCTCAGCTAAAGGTTAAGATTGCATATATGTTTCCCTCACTTGAGTGACTAATAGTATTTGCTAAGTTCCCCACTGCTTAGGGGTGAATGTTTCTCCTATTTGATTCCCTCCTTCTTTGTTATTATATTATGCGGCTAGATACCGCCCATTGGGTGAAATAATATACACTAGGTCGAACTTGGCGACCACATTTAGTTTCCCTGGTGAGTACTGAAGTTTAGGGTGTAAGACTCTCTGTAGTTCTCAAATGGGGTAGGATGGGAAGAGACAGATGGGGTTTTATGTGTTGTATATTGGTTATTTTTATTTTTTTTTCTGTTTGTTGTTCTGTAACGATTGGTGTCAGCACACAGAGAGAATCTGATTATTGGTGATCTGCAGTATCACCAAGAATACAGATGCATACCTGATTATTGATGATCTGCAGAATCACCAATAATACAAGTATGACTAACCTCTGGACACCTAATAATGTGTAAGTGTTTGGGTGCAACAGTAGAAGGTTATCTCCCGGGGAGCGAGAGATACAGACACTACCGCAGCCAATGGACACCTGAGGAGCAGGTGACCTATGGCCGAGCAGGAGCTATCTCTAGAGATGAGATAGGGCAGCAGCCAGGGATTCCCTGATGGAATGGAATCAGACTGTACTGCAGCCAATAGACTCCAAATAGGAAGAGGCCACTGACTGCACTGCAGGAAGGCTTCTCTGAGGTACAGGAGATCCTTGCAGCTAACTTAAACCTGATGGACTAGTGCCAAGGAAGTACAGACTAACTAATCACTCGAGGAACGAGTGACAGCCAGAAAGGTCAGACAGGCCAGGTCGTCAACAGACGAGCATATAAAGTACAAAGACAGAAGACTGATTCGGTAACCGGATACAAGCAGGGTCAGCAACTGGTAGACAGATGGGCAGAGGTACCGAATCAGAAAGCAAGAGAGAGGTCAGCAAAGCAGAAGGTCATAACAGATATACATAAGCACAATTCGAATCTGAGGTGTGGGGTCCTTGGTCTCGACACCCGGGAACTAGTCTAAAGAATAACAGAGTAATGACACAGCAATCCTAAGCTTGGGTGTGAGGTCCTTGGTCTCAACACCCTGGAACTGGTCTAGAGCATAACAGAGTAATGACACAGTAATCCTAAACTTGGGTGTGAGGTCCTTGGTCTCAACACCCTGGAACTGGTCTAGAGTATAACAGAGTATAAGCAGAGGTAATCTGGCTAAGTGCGAATTCCCAGCTCCTGCTGGTTCTAACACACTGTAGGATCTGACTGGTCTGAGTGCTCACACGTAAGTATTCGCAACGGCAGACAACCAGCAACTGAAAGGCAAGATCTATATATACACTCTAGCGCTGCTCAGCGCCGCCCCCAGCCGCTCAGCCAATCAGGAGTTCCGCTGGGATCAGCTGATCGTCCAGATCTGCTGATCCTTCTCCTGTTGGCATAAAGGTCCTGTCCTCTAGCGCGCGCAACTCTCCCTCCGTGTGCACTAGAAGGTCCAGACAAACCAGACATATGTCGCTGGTCTGAACGCGGAGACAGCCGCCCCGCCGCCAGACCGCGCGGCTGCATCTCCGCCATTCATTACATGTTCTATCTGGGAAATTAGCCATTTTATTGCAAATCTTGAGCAGTGGAATAGTGAGCAAATCCGGCTAAATAAGCTTAAGAAATTGCTACCAACATGACCATAATTAAATTTATATCATGGAATGTACGTGGAATGAACAATGCAATAAAAGGAAAACCAGTATTGGAGCATATCCGTAAGATCTCGCCAAAATCATATGCCTACAAGAAACGCATCGATTAGGGGCGAGGGGGATGACCTTAAAAAAGCCCTGGATTGCAAACTACTATCTTGCCTACTATTCCTCCTTCTCCAGAGGCACTGCAATTTTAATTGCCAAATCATTTAAAGGTATGGTTACTGACGTCAGGGTAAACACTAAAGGGTACTATGTCATAATGAAATGCCAGCTTGATGGGAAATCATTAAAGTGAACCTCCAGACTAAAAATCGACTCAGCAGCAATGAAAAGGCCTGGTGTTTCTTTAACAGTTTCACAGCATCAGAACTTTGTTTCTCTTATACAAGTCTCATTTTTAGCTGCACGGAAGAAAACTGCCCAGGCATTTTTCCCCTGATGCAGTGCAAAGCATGATGGGATTTCTGATGTTCTCGTTCTGCTGTTTTGGTGCAAATTTTTTTTTTTTTACATTTTGAATTTGAAGCGTAGCGCATGCAGCTGGGAGGGGTTAACAGGACACAGGACAGTTGGAACTATGTCTCATGCTCCCTGTCACCTCCTTTCAACCAAAAAGATAGCAGCCCCCATGAATCACAAACATTTGCCTGTTTTTTTAAAACAGGGTGGGTAAAAGATTATATGACCTATCTATTCGAATTAACATAACTAATGTAACTTTATGACAGTATGTTTGTTTAGGCTGAAGTTCCCCTTTAACCACCCTGGCGTTCTATTAAGATTGCCAGGGAGGCTGCGGGAGGGTTTTTTTTAAATTAAAAAAAAAAACTATTTCATGCAGCCAACTGAAAGTTGGCTGCATGAAAGCCCACTAGAGGGCGCTCCGGAGGCGATCTTCTGATCGCCTCCGGTGGCCAGAAATAACACGGAAGGCCGCAATGAGCGGCCTTCCGTGTTTCGCTCACCTCGTCGCCATGGCGACGAGCGGAGTGACGTCATGGACGTCAGCCGCCTCCGATCCAGCCCTTAGCGCTGGCCGGAACTTTTTGTTCCGGCTACGCTGGGCTCAGGCGGCTGGGGGGACCCTCTTTCGCCGCTGCATGCGGCGGATCGCCGCACTGCAGCGGCGATCAGGCAGCACACGCGGCTGGCAAAGTGCCGGCTGCGTGTGCTGCTTTTTATTTCATGCAAATCGGCCCAGCAGGGCCTTGAGCGGTAGGCTCCGGCGGTACTGGACGAGCTGAGCTCGTCCAGACCGCTCAGCTGGTTAATTGTGGTCTCGGTATATATTCCTCCCCCGTTTACAGCAAATGTATTGACCGATCTTATGTGGAAGTTACATCCACTATTAGATACCCCCCTAATAATAATGGGAGACTTCCATGCCATACTGGACCCAGATCTAGATAGGCTCAGATCTGGAGGCAGAATGTTCCCAGACTTTCTTTAATGGAGGGATACTTATGCATTACATGATATTTGGAGGTGGAAGTTTTCCAACACTAAAACGTTTTCATGTTTTTCTGATTCATACAGAACTATGTCTAGAATAGATATATGTTTTGGTTCAGCAGACTTTTTGCCCATGGTAGATTCTATAGGCAATCTCTCACATGGAATTTCAGATTATGCCCCTTTCTTTGTCAAATACAATATCCCAATGTCATTTCCTCTGCCCTATGGCGCATGAGCCCTTGCTGGCTGGAGGATGAAACAGTTCTTAGGGAATGCCAGAAAGGTGTAGCAGAATACTGGACAATAAATGAGGGCACCACGGGACGACGTGTGTTGGGACGCAGGGAAAGCAGTGGCCAGAGGTTCCTTCAGAGCCGCTCTGTCTATTATAAGACAAAAAGAAGTGGCTTCCCAAGCATACCTTGAGAAGGAAACTACAGAAGCGCAAACTCAATTATTAACTCATCCCTCTGATGTCAATTATGCAGTGTGGCAAACAGCGCGACAAAAACTTGGACTTAAAATATTGGAAAGAACCAAAAGAAAAGATATTAGTCAATCTCAACGTTTCTTTGAGTTTGGCAATAAATGCAGTAAACTACTTACATACTTATTAAACTCTGCATCTGGCTCCTCAATAATCCTGCACATTGTGTCGCCCTCTGGTGTTACCTACCACACCTCACCTGACATAGCAAACACCTTCACAGAATTCTATACTGAATTATATTCCACTAAATTAGGCCCAGTAGATGATAAAATTGCGGATTTTCTTAGGAATCTGGATCTGCCGGTAGAGTCAGCAGAGGCAATTGCTGCATTAGATGCCCCAATAACCGCACATGAAATAACTGTGATAACCACATTTAAGCATAATAAAGCCCCAGGCCCTGATGGAATACCCATCGAGTGGTATGTTAAAAACGAAACACTTGTCCCTCATCTTGTCAACTTATTTAATCATATTTTTGAAACTAAACTACTCCCTGAATCCATGTATGAAGCACTCATAACTCTCATTCTAAAGCCCAATAAAGACCCCTCCTCTTGTGATTCCTACCGTCCAATTTCTCTAATTAATACGGACGCCAAAATACTTACCAAAATCCTCGATTTACGGCTCAACCTCCCCGGTGTTTTAAATCCCTGTGACGGCATGGCCGCGAGTGGTTTTTTTCACCTAATTTTTTTTATCATGTAGCTAGCCTAATGCTAGCTACATGATTCCCCCCCCTCCCTGCTCCCTCCCTCCCACCCTTCCGATCGCCGCCGGCGATCAAACACATTAGGAAATCCCGTTCTGAACGGGATTTCCTGTAGGGCTTCCCCTGTCGCCATGGCGACAAACGGAATGTCGTCATCGACGTGACGTCGGGGAGTCCCGATCTACCCCATAGCGCAGCCTGGTGGTGATTGGCCGGGCTGCGCAAGGGGTCTGCAGGGGGGCCCTCTTTCGCGGCGGATGGGCGGCGATCGGGTAAGACACGCAGCTAGCAAAGTGCGTGTTTAAAAAAAAAAATTATGCAAGTTGACCCACCAGGGCCTGAGCAATCCAGCGTGGCGTTACTGGACGAGCTGAGCTCGTCCGTAACACACAGAAGGTTAATGAGCACATTGCCCCTATAGTGCACCCTGATCAGAAAGGTTTTATACCTGGGCGCTCTACTAGGCTTAATGTCAGAAGACTGTACTCAAACTTACAATATCCACATAAAAATGCTGGAACGAGAGTTATACTTTCGCTTGATGCGAATAAGGCATTTAATTCTATTGAATGGCCATATGTGGCAGCAGTCTTCAAGCACTTTGGTTTTGGAGAATTATTCCAGCGCTGGTTCCAAATTTGAACTCAAAGCTTAACTCAGAATCAATTTCCTTATCTCACCCACCTTTACAATCGCAAGAGGAACTAGATAGGGGTGCTCCCTCTCTCACCTCTTATTTGCCCTTGCAATTGAGCTACTTGCCCAAGCTATTCGTCTTGATCCTAACATACAAGTCTCAAAATTAATTGCATTGAGGAACGCATATCGTTATATGCGGACGACATGTTGATTTTCCTGGCAGATCCGGGTCCCTCATTAACAAAGGTATTGGAAGTACAGTATATGATCTTTTTCATAAAATATCTGGATTATCTGTAAACTGGTAAAAATCAGTGCTTCTCCCGCTAGACTCTTTTGATAGGCAAATTATAACTAAGGAATCCAAACTACAAATTGTTGATAGCTTTAAATACCTGGGAATTGAAATTACCCCCTCAGCGACTTCCTTAAAGTGGTCTAACACCCAGCATTTCAACTTTGCTTTAAAAGATTGCTTACAGCTTATAAACTATTATGCCAGATTTTTTTTTTTTGCAGAAATTCACTGAATGGATTAAACATGACATTTTAGTGCTGCATTTAGCTAGAAATACTCCTCCTGCTTGCTTGTTTAGTTATAAATGTATCTATCTACAATGTAACAAACAAACGCTGCTCTGAGAGAACAAAGAGGGCTTCCCCGGCAGGCTTTTCAAAGGTCTATTTGTATAACAAATAAAGATACATTTGTAACTAAAAGATAAGAACGATGCGGATTCCTAGTTGAATCCAACACTAAAATGTCATGTTTAACCCATTCAGTGAATTTCTGCTTAAAAAAAAATCTGGCATAATAGTGTGTAAGCTGTAAGCAATCTTTTAAAGCAAAGTTGTAATGCTGGGTGTTAAACCGCTTTAATAAATAGTAATGTGATTCAGACTATTGAAGCAGTGGAAGCAAAACTAAAAAAAAAGTGGATCGCTCTCCCTCTTAATGTTTGCGGCAGAGTATGCATTATAAAAATGGTATTTACCCCCAAACTCCTATATGTGATGCAGATGTCCCCAGACTGGATTCCCCACTCCATATTCAAACGCAGACTCAATTTCATTCATTTGGTCAGGTTCAACTCCTTGTATTGCACTTTCTACCCTGCAACTCTCTACAAATTATGGAGGCCTAGCGGTTCCTCATTTCTTCAAGTACTACTTGGCATCACAATTAATACCTATACAAAGTTGGCTGGGTGGGGATAGGAGGGATTCTAGTCTGGCAGCAGAAGCGGATATTGCAGGATCTTATGAATCTCTATGTGGAGCTATATATAGGTACAGGGTGGTAAATGACCAGGAAGGTACTAACCTAATCCAAACCACTATCAAAATATATAAAAAGACCCGTAAACTTCTTGGAGAACCCGCCCAATATGTATCGCAAAATTTGCCGTTATGGGGTAATCTGAACCTTTCGGAACTACAATCTGTCCCAGATATATCCTTTTGGCACAACCATGATATCAAATATTTCACCGTTTTTTTACAGGGAGTACTTTTAAGGATTTTAATACTCTAAGATCAGAATTTAGCTTACCCAGACATGCTCTATTTAGATATTTTCAGTTGAGACATGCCATTAAAACACAATTAGGAACGGCTAATGTTATGCTGGCACCTTCAAACTTAGAAAGACTACTCTTAAGTCAAGAAAAATCGAAACAAACCACCACCTTGTACACCTTCCTTATGACCCAAGGTACTGATCAAAAAATACAAAACATCAGGGAAAAATGGCAAAAGGCTGACTCCTTGACACAAGAGAATTAGAAGGAATTAGTGGAAAGCTTTCCCATAATAGTCATAGCATCTAATGACAGACCTATCAACATAAAATGGCTACATCAGTCATAGCTCTCACCAGGATGTTTGTCCAAAATGAGTCCAATCCATGAAAATCGTTTTAAGTGTAAAGCTCTTAATGTAGATTTCTTGCACTGGTGTATGACACTGTTCATTGGTCAACAAGTACTGGAAGTCAGTGATACATTTTATTAGAGATAAGCTTTCTCTACCAGTTATCCTTGATTTTAAACACTGTATGTTGGGAATGGTGGAAGATATAGCCTGTTCTAAGAACCAGCTAATCCTATTAAGAATTCTATTATTCTATGCTAGGAAAAATATAGTCTTGAAATGGAAATTACCATCTCCTCCCTCTCTGATGCAATGGAAAAGACTAATTAATCAAGCCCTACCGCTGTTTAACCTTTTCGGGACTGCGTGCATTAGATTCTACGCCGCACTTGTGGCTGTTCTAGCCTGATGTGGCGTAGAATCTACGCCGGCCCGCAATTTCCGCTCCCGACGCGATCGTGCGCACCCGGAGGGAGAGATTAAGATGTCATATGACAGCCGACATCTCCCCCGAGTGATCAGCAGCCATCGTGTATGGCTGCTGATCACGTGATCACTACGATCGCCGTCGGATCGTATTGATCAGTTTGACAGCTGCGGCGGCAGGGGGGAAAAGAAGAGGATCCACTCACCTCCCTGCCGTTCCCTCGACGATCAGCACCCCCCTCCGCTCTGGCCGGCATCTCCGCTCCATCTGACATCAGCGCCGGGTTCCGGCTTGATGACGTCATCAAGCCGCGACCCGGAACTGATCGTCAGAACGGAGATGCCGGCCGGAGAAGAGGGTCCCGTGCGGCTCATCGCTGGAGCCTGGAAGGTAAGTGAAGGCTGCTGGCGGAAGGGGGGGGGGGGCACAGGCCACCATGGGGGAACACCAATCCAGCCAGCCACACACGGGATCCGGCCGCCTGACCCCCCCAAACGCACGCACCCCCCTCCCGCGCAAAATGCCTTGGTCCTTAAGGGGGGTAGGCGGCCGGTCCCGAAAAGGTTAAGCTCACGTGAGGAACCAATTTACAAAATTTGACAACGTTTGGAGTAGATGGGTTGACGCCTTTGATTCCACGATTCACAATCTGGACATTCATATTTCTGTACAAGACTACCAGTGATATAGCTAGAACTGTTAAAAATCATACAGATTGAATGCATATATTTTGTGTTGGATTTAATCCAAGAATTATGAACTCTATGGAAATTACCATATCAACATCCCACTTGACTCAAAAATGATTGTAATACTGTTTACTTACTATGTCTTTATTGGCCACCTTCTGGACAGACTGTAGTTTTGGCTTGTTTTTTCTTTGTTATGTTATTTTTACTTATATGAAAAATTCAAATAAAAATTATCTTATTATCTTATATTGATATGGAAGAAGGACTCACCACCATTCGTACTTTGACGTCTGTGCAGTACTAGGAAAAAATAGGTGCGTTCTGGCTGTTTGCATTGCTGCTCATATGGCTATCCTCTTATGTGGTTCACAAAAGGCACATATTGTAAATGTGATTCTATGGGCCTGATTCACTAACTGGTGCTAACCTAGTTAGCAGCACGCCTAAAGGCTTTGGGCGTGCTAACTAGGGAGCTAAGTAGTTAGCACCCAACAAGCTAAATCAGATCGCGCGCAAAGTATCGCACTCAAAAACTTTGCGCGCGCAAAGCCCGATGCGCACAAAATTTAGCACCGGGTGCGACAAAAATGGCGCACCCAATGTGCCTTTATAGGCTCATCGGGTGCGTCATCGCGCACACTGGGCAGCGCTAAACTTTGCGCACAAATGCAAAACTTAAGCGTGAGTGCTAATTAGGGCGCGCACAGTAAGTTTAGGCGTGATAAGGGGCTTTTCACAAGCGTGCACACAGTTAGCACCACTTTGTGAATCAAGCCCTTTATGTGATACTATTGACTTGACCAGAATGTCACCAAAATTCAAATACTTATGCCCTGTGTAATTATGCATCGTAATACGCAATTACACATCATAATGCGACATTTTTCAGGAATAGTGTAATTGCTTTCGTACTTAATTATTACCACGATTTTGGCGGTGAAAAACAAGGACCACATACATGGTGTTGCTATCAAAATTGCTACACATGTTAAGAAGAATAGTGGGTACAAGTTACAAGAAGAATGTTCAAAAAGACCTTGGAGTTTTTGAGAAAATTGATTTTAAAAATAAAAAAAAAATGGTTTTTAAACTCATTTTTCTGGGCATAAAAACCATTTTACCTTCTTAACCAAAGTTAAGGGCTCCGCCTCTGACACAGGAGACCTGGGTTCAAATCTCAGCTCTGCCTGTTCAGTAAGTTCTTTGGGCAAGTTTCCCTAATTGTGCCCATACACGATACAATAAAAATGTTTGATTTTTCTGTTTATTCGATCTAAATGATTGAATCAAATGAAAGTTGAAAATATTTTTTTTTTCCAATCAAGAAATTCGAACGATTATCCCGTTTTTTTCGAGAAAAATCTGATCGGACATGCTGGAAAAATCTTTATATTCAATCTAACTGAATAATCGAACTAAATTGTCTAATCGAAAAAAAAATGAAAATTGTACCATGTATGCACCATACCATGTACCATGTATGCACCATACAATTTTCATGCAATCTGACTACAATTTTTATACAATTTTACCAACATCCATGTTGTATAACAGCACTTGGTGATTGATTGTACAGCCAGATTGCATGAAATTGTATGGTGTGTGGCCACCTTGACACTGCTACTGCCTAGTGAGTGCGCTCTTGTGGCTGCCTTGCAAGCGGACAGGAGAAAAGCGCTATACAAATATAGGAATTATTATATAGGAATAATAATAATATTTATTATTATTATTATCAGGGCCGACGCAGAGGCGAGAGAGGCTCCAGCCTCAAGGCACAGTGTAGTGGGGGGTGCACAACTCACTCAGCTATCATTCCCCTGTTGTGTTTAAAGCAGAGAGAAATAAGAAAAGGGGATACATGGCAGTGACTGCAAGCCAGATAACTAGAGATTAAGGGGTTGGGAGGGCTGGAGGCTCTCAGTCTAATAGCAATCAGTGTGTGACAGCTGGGGTGGGAGGGACGGAGGGGCGCACTTTGGGGTCTCAGCTTTTGGTGCTGGAGGAGCTTGTCCCGTTTCTGATTATTATTATTACTTCATGGAACAGTGGTAATCCTTACCACCAGTGGCAGGCCTACAAGAATTACCCCAAGAGCACAGTGATGACTTATCCAAGAGGTAACAAGGCCTGCAGTTCATCATTAGATGTTGTTCTGGTGTCTTATTTCCCTCAGTCATGTAGTGTTCATGACTCAACCAGAAGAAAGAAACTGGGATGCATGAAAGAGCTCCAAAGTGAAAGCCACTGTTGACCAAAAAGAATATAAAGTCTCAACATACTTTTGCCAGAACACATCTTATTGAACCTCAAGACTTTTATATTCTGTGGACTGTGCATGCTGTTATCTAATAAATGCAACATAGCATTTAAGACAAAGATTCAAGCAGTCATACGTGGTGGGAGTGTGATGGTCCGGGGCTGATTTGCTGGAATCTTGAAGTAGTATGGGACCTCTTCTGAATGGCTTTTTCTTCTGATCACGGTCAGCAGCTCCACGCTACTTCACAGGTGTGCATTGCACCAGCACCCAGCTGATGCATTACAGCAGCAGACAGGTGGTGGATTCACCATCTTCACCCTCCCATGTTAAAGAGGTCTTAAGATATGTACACGTGCTATCTGGTACTCAGCTGAAGTAACCAACTGTTGCTAGGTTCATGTACATTACACTTTACCCATGATCCATCATGACCATTGTCTGATGCATGGCCACACCCACTTTTTGCAGTAAATCTTTCCTAAGGTGCACTGGATCTTCCAGGATCCTAGCAACACCTCTTGATTAGACTGCCAAAGTAAACTAGAAAGTTGTAATTAGCCTCTCACAACCCTTTAGGAAAGTAAATGCAAATAAAATACTACATAAATAAATACAATTTCAGTTAAAGATGATTTTATTTTAATTATTTTTATCTGCTTTGACAGAGGTTACTACTAATCCTTGAGGGGTAATGACTAGTTTTCCCAACACATGGCCCTGTGATCTTCATTAAAAGTACTTGGTCATTTGATCTTCCAGGCAGGGCTAGTTTTAGACTTTTTAATGCCGGAATCAAATTTATGAGGATACACCCCCCCCCCCTTCCCGCCCTCAGTATAGATAGGTAGCTAGGCATAGATGCCCCTAGTATAGGAAGCCGGGCATAGGTGCCCCCAGTATAGGGAGCCTCCAGTATTGTGCCCACAGTACAGTATTGGTAGCCAGGTATAGCTGCCCCCAGTATAGGCAGCCAGGTATAGTTGCCCCCAGTATAGGCAGCCAGGAATAGGTGCCCCCAGTATAGGTAGCCAAGTGTAGTTGCCCTCAGTATAGGTAACCAGGAACAGGTGCACCCAGTAAGGGTGGCCAAGTATAGGTGCCCCCAGTATAGGTAGCCAGACATAGATGCCCCCCATATAGGTATCCAAGTCAGGGGTGTACCTAGAAATCCCGGGCCCCCCTGCAAAAAAAAATCCCCCCCCCCCAAGGGCCCGTTCAGGGACTTTTGGGGGGCAGGTGGGGTCGCAGCATAAGAGGAGAGTGTGGCAGTTCGGCAGGGAGGGGGGACATTCCCCCCCTCCCTCCCCTCGGGTTCTCCTCTCAGCGGTCCCCTCCTGTAATCATTGGTGGCAGCAGGCAGCAGCAGCGGCAGGCTGAATACATTACCTCCTTCTCGCTGGAGGTCTTCCGATCTCTTAGAGCAACTTCCTGTTTACACAGGAAGTTGCATGAAGCTCTTAGAGAACGGAAGATATCCGGCGAGAAGTAGGTAATGTATTCAGCCTGCCGTTGCTGCTGCCACCAATGATTACAGGAGGGGGAGCGCTGAGAGGAGAGCCCGAGGTGAGGGGGGGGGGGGGGAATTTCCCCCCTCCCCACTGATCTTCCACACTCTCCTCTTATGCTGCGACCCCTCCTGCCCCCCCAAAAGTCCCTGAGCGGGCCCTAGGGGGGCCCCCCCACGACGGCAGGGGTCGCATCCCCTATGGTTACGCCAGTGATCCAAGTGTAGATGCCCCCAGTATAGGTAGTCAGGTATAATTGCCCTCAGTATAGGTACAGGTGCCCCAAGTATAGGTAGCCAAGTATAGGTGATAGGTGCCCCCAGTAAAGGTGGTCAAGCATAGCTGTCACCAGTATAGGTAGCCAGGCATTGGTGTTCCCAGTATAGGTAATCAGGTATAGGTAGTCAGGTTTAGGTGCCCATAGTAGAGGTAGCCAGGTATAGTTGCCCCCAGTGTAGGTATTCAGGTATAATTGAATCCCAGTATAGGTAGCAAGGCATAGGTGCCCCCAGTATAGGTAGTCAGACATAGGTGCCTCAATATAGGTATCCAGGTATAAGTGCCCCCAGTATAGGTAGCCAGGTATAGTTTCTACCAGTATAGGTAGCCAGGCATAAAAGCCCCAGTACAGCTAGTTAAGTTTAGGTGCCCTGATGCCCCCAGTATAGCGTGTCACTTATCTCCCTCCAGCTCCAGCGGTGGTGTCTGCGGCTCTCCCGGCAGTTGGTCCCGATCTCCCCTCCTTTCATAGCAGGCGGGCATGCGAGTGAGCAGGCGGATAGGCAAGCGAGAGGGGCATGCGGGCTGTAGTGTCATTCCCCATGTTGTGCCCAGTGTCACCCCCAGCCAATCTGCCGCCTGAATAAAACACCTCAGGCTGTGTCAGGGCAGATCAGCCCCTGGTTCTAGGTGTACGCTGTGAAGTCATATATAGGGATTCCTACTGGCGGTAGCCTAGTGTTTACTTAGAGATGGTATTATTTTGGCAAAAGTAATATCTGGTCCATGATGTTAATTTGTTTTCTGCTGGCTTTCAGGAACAGCTCTCTTTGAAAGTCCGTTGAGAATTGCTGCGATCTAAAATCAGGTCATCACTATTAGACTTCCATGTCCCACCGGAGCTTTCTCCATCCCTAGGAGTAATGTCGAGGCGTGGCCTGTGGCAACAGCAACATAGATAGTACTGCAAATAGAAGAGATTAAAAGATAGAGATTTAACAATTACCTTAGCTGAATTGTAAACATAAAAGGGGTTAAACAAAAAACAAACTTGTACATAGCACCGTATTTCTTGGACTATAAGACACACCTAGGTTTAGAGGACAACAACAGGAGAAAAAAATATATGCTAAATGCTACACCTGGTACGTCCATGGTACAGGAGCATCTTGTGGAGCTTCTCCCACAAGCTGTCTATCTCTTAACCACTTCCCAACTGAGGGGTTTTACCCCCTGACCACCAGAGCAATTTTCATCTTTCAGCGCTCCTTCCATTCATTCGTCTATAATTTTATCATTACTTATCGCAATGAAATGAACTATATCTTGTTTTTTTCGCCACCAATTAGGCTTTCTTTAGGTGGGACATTATGCCAAGAATAATTTTATTCTAAATGTGTTTTAATGGGAAAATAGGAAAAAATGTGGGAAAAAATTTATTATTTTTCAGTTTTCGGCCTTTATAGTTTTTAAATAATGCATGCTACTGTAATTAAAACCCTTTAAATGTATATGCCTATTTATCCCGGTTATAAAACCGTTTAAATTATGTCCCTATCACAATGTTTGCCGCCAATATTTTAATTGGAAATAAAGGTGCATTTTTTTCAGTTTTGCGTCCATCCCTAATTACAAGCCCTCAGTTTATAAAGTAACAGTGTTATACCCTCTTGACATAAATATTTAAAAAGTTCAGTCCCTAAGGTAACTATTTATGTATTTTTTTAAATTGTAAATTTTTTATTTTTTTTTAATTACAAAAAAAAATTAAAAATTGGGGAGTGTGGGAGGTAAGGAGTTAATTTTTTTGTGTAAAACTAGTTTATTTGTGTCTAAAAAATGCTTAGGGTGTAGTTTTACTATTTGGCCACAAGATGGCAACAGTAACTTTTTGTTTCATGCGACCTGCAAGCGTCCTTCCGGACGCTTGCAGGAAGTAGAAAGAGGCTGGGAGTTTGTTATTGCTCACAATGATCGCGCTGCTCAGCCGAGCGGCAGCGGATCATTGCGGGGCTTAGATCAACAAACGGGAATGGATTTTCCCGTTCGTTGATCTCTGGGCGAGCGGGCGGCGGCGTGTTTACTAGCGGCGGGCGGCGTGTTTACGATCGGGAGCGCGGGCAGCGGCGGGAGTGCGCAAAGTATGGATTTCTCCGTCCCTGGGGGTTAAAGGATGGAAAAAGGGACGGAGAAATCCGTACGGGTGGGGGTAAAGTGGTTAAACTACACTGTTCCCTGGGGCCCTCCCAGCTACACTAATCCCCACAAATGATGGCAGTTAACAAGCTTAATATGTGCCTTAGCAATTGTTACTTTAATGTGGTCTGTTGTCCCTCCCAGATCATATATGGAATGTTGCTGCTTAAAGAGACACTGAAGCGATAATTAATCTTGCTTCAGAGCTTATATTCAGCAGGGGCATGTGTGCCCCTGCTAAAACGCCACTATCCCACGGCTAAACGGGGGTCCCTTACCTCCCAAATCCCCCCCTGCAAAATCCACGGCCAACTTGGTCGTAGATTTTGCTGCTCTTGAGGCAGGGCTAACGGCTGCAGCCCTGCCTCAGCGCCGTCTATCAGCGGCGCATCGCCGCCTCTCCCCCGCCCCTCTCAGCGAAGGAAGACTGAGAGGGGCGGGGGAGAGGCGGATAGACGCGCGTGGAGGCAGGGCTGCGGCCATTAGCCCTGCCTTTACCAGGAAGAGATCCCCGGGACTCCACGAGGGGATTTAGGAGGTAAGGGACCCCCGTTTAGCCACGTGATGGCGGCGTTTTAGCAGGGGCACACATGCCCCTGCTGAATATAAGAGCTGAAGCGAGTTTTATTCTCGCTTCAGACTCTTTAAGGGCTGTCACGGAACAGCCGTGAGAAACGAAAACGCAACCGCAATCGGTTTCCTGCCGCGATTGTCGTTGCGCTGCCAAATCAGAATCTCATGTCTGTGGATACCAAGCCTCCCCCTCCCCCCCGGAGCCCTTGTCCAATCCATGGACAAGGGGCTCTTCCCCACCTCCGGTGTCCCCGGAGGAGGTGGGGCAATGACTCCCTTTGGGGGGGTACATGGTGGCATCTGGGAGTCCCCTTTAAGAAGTGGATCCCAGATGCCCACCCCCCTCCCAGGAGAAATGAGTATAGGGGTACAAAGTACCCCTTACCCATTTCCACAAAAGGTTAAATGAAATAAAAACACAACCACGAAAAAAGTCCTTTAATAATCTTAATTAACCAGAAATACTTACCTGTACCTTTAAAAAAAAATCCCACCGCAATATCCTCGGTAATGATCCAACGTATACAGTATCCTCTATCTTGCGATCTTCAATTAAGTTGATTGAAGATCCCCCACGGAAATTACCTATACTATACCTAACAATGCGTCCTGCCGACGTATAGCGCCGTCTCCCGCTGTCCTCCCCGCCTCCTCACCTGTCACCCTCACCTAGCCTGGCACCTGGTGCACCGGGTGCCAGCCTAGGTGAGGGTGATAGGTGCAGGCAGGTGGGGAGAGACAGCAGGAGCCGGCGCTATACGTCCTGCACAGGACGCATTCTAAGATATAGTAACCGGCTCATCAATGAGCTGGTCCTTTTTGTATTGCATCGAATTAATCAGCTCTGAACCGATTCATTTGATTCAATACAAAAAGAACAGGTAAGTATTTCTGGTTAATTAAGATTATTAAAATACTTTTCCTGTGGTTGTGTTTTTTATTTCATTTAACACTTTGTGGAAATGGGTAAGGGGTACTTTGTACCCCTATACTCATTTCTCCTTGGAGAAGGGTGGGCATCTGGGGTCCCCTTCTTAAAGGGCACTCCCAGATGCCACCATGAACCCCCCCAGGGAGTCATCGCCCCCACCTACTTTTGGGGCACCGGAGGTGGGGAAGAGCCCCTTGTCCATGGATTGGACAAGGGCTCCGAGGGGGAGGGGGAGGTTTGGCCGCCCCTCCCCCCGAAGCCCCCCTCATACCTTGGACCATGCGGGCTGGTATAGCTCAGGGTGCGAAGCCCCAGTTGGCCGGGGCTCCGCATTCTGGCTATCCCAGCCTACATGGGGACAAGGGGTTACAGAGGCTCAGGAGGGGGGACCCCACGTCATTTTTTTTTTCAGATTTCCCACACTCAGAACATTAACATATCCTGTAAATTTGGTGTTGCTAGGATGTAAGGGGCCTTTGCTATTAACTGTATCGTTTTTTTTTTTTGAACTTTTAAAATCGATTTTCTCAAAAAGTATAAGGTCTTTTTGAAACAAAAATGTTCCCCTTGCTCCCACTTTTCTTAACATAACCTGCAAATTTGGTGATTCTGGCATTTAAGGGGGCTTTGCAATTAACCCTTAAAGTCGGCGGGTTTTGGGCGACGGTAGCTGAATCCGAATTCGTGATCACGGGTTAAAACCCGTGATCACGGCCGAACTCGAGAGGCACTATTCGGGAAAATTCGACTTTGAATTTGGGAGCAGGATCGCTCTTCAAATTCGACTTCGGCAACCATGAAAATCTACCTGATATTTGGGTACATTCGAATTCGAGAGTCCTGATGAGCACCCCTGCTCCTAACATACGCAGCAGATGATAGCATTGATGGCATTCAGCTTAAGTACATAGCACACAGTAACAATACTGGCCTTGCAGTACTACTGTATAGTCCCAGATGTGAACCTCATCTTAAGGTGGCCACTAATGGTCCAATTTCTAGCGAAAAATTGTTTGAGCGATCAGAAATTCTGATCGAAAGAAAAATTGTTCACTACACCATCAACGAACCAATCTTTGCTTCCTATCTATCACAACCAATCAAGAAAATCAAAATTTTGGTTTGACAAAAATCCAATTGGATGACCATTTTTATAATCATTCATAATCGATTGTGCCCATCAACTGAGATTATTTTCAACCAATCCGATGAGAATTTCCGATCGTTTGAACGATTTTTTTGCTAGAAATTGGACCGTTAGTGGCCACCTTTAGTTGCTGTCTGTATACAGTTTGTATGTTCCCCCATGTCAGGCCACTTCACTGAAAATGACGATCAGCATGGAAGACACACTACAAATTGTTTGCGATTCTCTCTATGTACACTGTGCACACTGCAGGGTGATCATTCAAGTTCAGGCACAGGCAGGATTCTCTATTCAATTCCCGACGGTGGGAAAAAAGAAAGCTGGTAAAAAAAAAAAAAAAATGAAATTTGTGGATCACAAGAAAATTTCAGATCACCGCATTTGCTGTGCAACTTTCCTTTTGAAGAGCAGGAAAAATACTGCATGCTCTGCATTTGCATGGACATCAGATTGTGCCAATGGAAAAAGAACACTGCCATAGTGTTGAGCCGAAATGTTCGAAATTTCGTGTTTCCTTAATTACGGACGCAAATTTTGCCGCTACGACACGAATTCGTAATTTCTTAATTGCCATACAAACCGTAATTTGGAATTCCGTAAGTAAAATTTCGGTTTCGTAATTTCGTGTTTTGTCGCAAATTCGTGTTTAACATTCATGTTTTCTATAGAAACAAAGTTATTTTAGTTACAAAAATGAACGTAATTTTGTTTCTAATAGTAATTATGCACATTTAGGTAGTGACTAAACTCAGGAAAGTCACTCATTGATTGCAATTACTGATAATGCAAAGGCCCCTGCACATGCTTTAAATGTATCAGAAGGCTCTATCTGCAGCCACTTCTAAAGGCTCATACACACATCAGACTATAGTCTTTGGAAAATGAAAGATCACAGACCAATCTTACCCCCTTCCATGTAGTATGAGAGCCATACCTCCACAGTCTTTTATATGGAGCTGAACTCCCCATCAGAAAAAAAATCTTTGCAAGATGCTGCACACAAAGATGCTGTACAGACACAAAAGATCTGTTCCTGCAAAAGATCCATAGTCTATGAGATCTGCAGATCATCATACACACCTTGTTTAACTGACATTCATCGGCAGGTCTGAAAATCCATCCTGGTGGATCTGATCTGCAGATGAATGTCAGTTAAACAAGGTGTGTATGATGATCTGCAGATCTCATAGACTATGAATGCATTTTGCAGGAACGGATCTTTGGCAGGAACAGATCTTTTGCAGATACTGATCTTTTGTGTCTGTACAGCATGTTTGTGTGCAGCATCTTGCAAAGATTTTTTTCTGATGGGGAGTTCAGCTCCATAGAATAGACTGTGTAGAGATGCTTTAATACTACATGAAGGGTGGTAAGATTGGTCTGTGATCTTTCATTTTCCAAAGACTATAGTCTGATGTGTGTATGCACCTTAACCACCCTGGCGGTATTGACGAGCTCAGCTCGTCCAGGAAAAACTTGCTGAAAGCGGTATTGACGAGCTGAGCTCGTCAATACCGCCAGGGAGATTTATTGTTTCTCTGCCCCGCCGGCTGCACTTTTCCCTCATCAGAGGGATTCCCCAGGATGGCTGGATGCCTGTCAGCACGCTGTGGGTAGCGATCTGCGCTACCCACAGCGTGCAGAACTAGCATCCAGCCACCCTGGGAATCCCTGTGCAGCCATCGGAGCAGAGAATGTGCTCAGCAGCATGCGGGATTCCCCTTCTGTGCTGCGGGTGGCTGGTGCGGGGATCCCCTCTGTGGGGGGGGGGCGGGGGGTGTCCCCTGCTGTGCTGCGGGTGGCTGGTGCGGGGATCCCCTCTGTGCGGGGGGAGGGTGTCCCCTTCTGTGCTGGCTGGTAGTGGCCGGTACTGGCGGGGATCCTCTCTGTGGGGAGGGGGGGGGGGAGGGGGCATCCCCGTAATGTGCGTGCGGGTGACCCTGTAGTGTGTGTGTGGGGGGGCGGGTATCCCCCCTATGGGGCTGGTCTTGGCCGGTCGGGGACACCCCCTTCTGTGCGGGGGGGGGGGGGGAGGTGGGTGTCCCCTTCTATGAGAGCTGTGGGTGGCCTTTCCCTCCTCCCTCTCTGTCCCCCGTGCCCCCCTCACCCCCGATCCTGTGTCCCCCCCCATCCCGTGTCTCCCCCCTGTCAGTCAGAAGCCCTGCTTTACTCACCTGAGGGCTTTCTCCTGCGCTGGCCGAGATGCACACCCTCCATCTCCATCGCCGAAGTCCCGGTCTCTGTAATTACAGTACGCGGCTTGGTGACGTCACCAAGCCGCGTACAGTAATTACAGAGAACACGAGACTTCGCGATGGAGGAGGAAGTGCGCCGCTTCTGCCGCAGGAGCAAGCCCTCAGGTGAGTAGATCAGGGCTTCTGACGGGGGAGACACGGGATTGGGGGGGGGGGGGGCACGGGGGATCGGAAGGGATGGGGGGAAGAGGAGGGAGAGGCCACCCACAGCCCTCATAGATGGGGACACCCACCTCCCCCCCACAACAGAAGGGGGTGTCCCCGACAGACCATGACTAGCCCCCATAGAAGGGGATATCCCCCACACACACAGAAGGGCCACCCAGCCACCTGCACGCACAGTATGGGGATCCCCCCACAGAGGGGATCCCCACCGGCCACTACCAGCCAGCACAGAAGGGGAGCCCCCCCACAGAAGGGACACCCGGCCAGAGTCAGGGGGCATCGGGGGCAATGGGGGGGGGGGGGCAGAGGCACCCGCAAACCTGGCTCCCTATACATATGACTCCCTACACCTGGCTGCACATCTGTCTCCTATACACCTGGCTGCACATCTGTCTCCTATACACCTGGCTGCACATCTGTCTTCTATACACCTGGCAAACATCTTGCTCCCTATATACCTGGCAAAACATCTGGCTAAACTATTCCTGGCTAATACATCTGGCTAACTACACCTGGCTGCACATCTGGCTAACTATACATCTGGCTAACTATACCTGGCTATACATCTGGCTAACTACACCTGGCTGCACATCTGGCTAACTATACCTGGCTATACATCTGGCTAACTATACCTGGCTATACATCTGGCTATACATCTGGGTCTTATACTCACCATTGACATGCTGATTCCTCGTCGCGTACCTCTGATAGCTTCCCCGGTGCCTTCTTCCATGTCCCTTGGCGGATTTTGCTTCTCCCTTGGAGATCACATGTCCCCCGTCGATCGGCGTTGATGGAACCAGTGTCACACAGCATCATCAAAATCTCGCAGCAAACACTTTTTTTAAAAAAATTTAATTCAATACAATAACCTGTATTGAATTCAATACAAAAAAAAAAAGATTGCAAAAAAAAAAAAATTGGTTGAAAATTATGGGAAATTAATTGAAGCACTTTTTGCACGGAAATCCTGGGGAAATAGAACGCCAGGGTGGTTAAGACAGGTGCGCTTTGCCATGGTGCACTTAGCTGTCCTGTTGAGACACTTGGTTTTGGGCCTTGCAATATCTGATAAGGCAAAGGTACCTGCAAGTGCTGTCACTTTAAATGTATCCTCTGGACTTGAACACAATTTTAAGAAAGGTTGAATTTGTGTGTTAAACATGAAAGTCTGATTTGTTTGTGTTATGCAAACCATCATAATTACGAAAAAAATTGTAATTATGAAATACCCCATGAACACAAAATTTTGCGTAATTTTGTGAAATTCACGAAATTTCTATTTCGGCCTTAATTGTAATTTTGTGAATTACGTGAAATTTTGTGTAATTGTAATTAGGTCATTACGCTCATCACTACACTGCAATTACTGTATTAATTCTGATTAGGGATGGTCGGAAAATTTTTCAGCGGAATACTGATTACCGAGTTTCCGATGGGGAATTGTCTTTCTGCAGTGGTTATCGGAAATCAGCCTCGGAAAATCGGTCTTCCCCAGAAACGCTGCTTTATCACAACTTGGAAATTTTAGCAAAGGTCATCTATATAGGATAGTTTATAGCTAAGATACAGATCCTGGCATCACTAAAAAGGCAAGGGAAGCAACCTACTCAGTTATAGGGCCCATACATTTGTTGATTGCAGCCATCAATCGATTGATTGATTCTATCAAATCGATAGATCGGAAATCGATTCCATCAAATCAGCCGATTAAATCATTCGAAATAGGCTGCAAATCGATCAATCAATTTGATCTATCTGACTGGATGGAAAATCTAAGTCGAGCTGCTGCTGCAGCAGATCGATTGTCCATAGAGTTGCATTGGATCTAATAATGCCTTTAGATCAATTTCCAATAGATGTAATTCTGAAATCTATTGGAAATCTGTTCCTAGTGTGTGGCACACATCAGATAGATTCCTGCCAGATTCGACTTGACAGGCGTCTGACAGAAATCTGATAGTCGAATCTGCTGCAAATCTAAAAGTATTCTTCTCTCACTCAGCACAAAACCTGCCCTGTTCTCCTATTGCAAGTTCAGTCAGCAGCAAGTATAGTGCTTTAGGATGTCTTAGGTAAACAAGAAGAAAAAACTTCAGAGACTCAAAATAAAGAGTGGACACCTGGATACCGCAGCAGCAGAGAAAGAGCAACCCACAGGTGTCATTAACCTTTCCTATTATCAGGCCACTGAAGCTGAAATGGCAGTACTGTCCAAAGGCCTGTCATTTTGCCCTGCAAAGCCCATAGACAAGATTGCACTCTGTGGTGATATGGAACAATTCTTCAGGAAGCTACGTCTCAAGGAACACTACTATGACAAGGAATCTTGCAACACTACTGATAATGAGCCAACACACACCAGATCCACAAAAAAACGCGGATGGACCCCTGTAGCTGGAAAAAATCCTATCCTGGACAAATACATCAACAAATTTAGACGCCAAATCTCTGACAGGGTTCTGAATAAAAGAAAAACACTGGCTCATAACATTGAAAGAGCAACAAGCTATCACATCCCTTAAGGAGAATAAGGACATTATTATTAAACCAGCGGATAAAGGGGGTGCCATAGTCATCATGAATACCAGTGACTATATCCAGGAGGCACAAAGACAGTTGTCTAACACCATGCACTATGCCAAATTACAGGAGGACCCAACAAAAAGGTACAGGATGGCACTCATTAGGATGGTAAAGAAATTGCCTGTAAACACCAGGCTTCATGTACAGACTCTTATTCCGGAAAAGCCGAGAACCGCCTGCTTTTACATGCTTCCCAAAGTCCACAAAGAGGAGAACCCAGGCAGGCCCATAATCTCAGGGAATGGAACTCTCACAGAGAATATCTCAGGGTGGTTGGAAAACATTTTGAAGCCTCTAGTCTGTAAAAGACCCAGCTACATACAGGATACTACACACCTCCTGAACCAACTGGCAGCCATTGGCCCAGTGCCTGGAGGCACCATTCTTGCCACTATGGATGTAGAGTCTCTGTACACCAACATTCCCCACAATGATGGTATTGTGGCCTGTCGTAAATATCTTCAAGGTTTGGGCACACCTATAAACTCAATTGCTGGACTAATGAGATTCGTTCTCACCCACAATTATTTCACTTTTGGAGAGGACCTCTATTTACAGCAAATGGGAGTGGCAATGGGCTCACGGTTTGCACCGCAGTACGCAAATCTCTTCATGGCAAAGATTGAAGAAGAATACCTGAATACTTGTCATATAAAACCCATGGCCTACTTCCGTTTTATCGACGACATCTTGATCATCTGGTCTGCAAGTGAGGAGGATCTAATCCAATTTCACAGGAACTTCAATGCCTTCCATCCCACAATCAAACTGAAATTGAGCTACTCTCATAGGGAGATTAACTTTCTTGACACCACCATATACATCAGAGAGAACAGCTTACAAACGTCCATGTACCGCAAACCGACGGATCGTCCCACATACCTCTGGTATGACAGTTTCCACCCCAAACATATAAAGAATTCCATAATTTACAGCCAGGCAATAAGATGCAATCGGATCTGTTCTGACAAGGATGACAAAGACAAACACCTGGATTACCTGAAGAAGAATTTCATAAAACAGGGATACAATCCTCTAATGGCTGAGACGCAAATCAAGAAAGCTAACAATATCCCTAGGACTCAGCTCCTGGAGTACAAGCAGAGCCAGGAAGAGAGCCGTGTCCCACTGGTAGTAGCCTACAACCCACGCCTGGAAATCTTAAGAAAGATTGCAAAAGAACTTCATCCTGTTCTACACAAGGATCAGAGACTGAAAAAGATATTCCCTGAACCTTCCCTCCTAGCGTTCCGACAGCCACCCAATCTTAAGCAGATGATAGTGAGGAGTGCCTTAAATAGGCAAGAACAGAATGGAACATTCCCCTGCCGAGGGAAAAAGTGTGGAACCTGTAAACACATCCATTCCACTGACAGGATACTAATACCAGGTACACAACAGGAATACAAAGTACAAGGCACCTTTTCCTGCGACTCATCTAATGTGGTATACATGCTCATGTGTGCAAAATGCCCCAAAGGAATTTATGTGGGAGAAATAAGTCAACCACTGCGTGATCGCATGACACACCACAGATCCACTATTAACAGCAGGAAAAAGGATATTACAAAATATACTGATCTCCCAATACCAACACACTTTTGTTTACCTGGACACAGTAACGACCACCTAACGCCCATAGGCGTCGGCGGGTCGTTAGTGGTATAGCATGAGATCGAGCGGCCTTTCCATGCTAGTTCACGGAGACTGTCTCCGTGAACAGTGTGCGAGTCGCCGATCGCGGCTCGCACGCATAATGTAAATATGCGGGGAAGAAATCCCCGCTGTTTACATCACACGGCGCTGCTGCGCCGTGACGTAGATCGGCGATCCCCGGCCTCTGATTGGCCGGGGATCGCCGGCATCTGATAGGCCGGGGATCGCCGGCATCTGATAGGCAGAAGCCTATCCTATCAGGCGCAGGACGAATATCCGTCCTGCGCCACTCACAGGGTAAGGGAGAGGGAGGGAAAGCCGGGGATGGCGGAAAGCGCTGCGGAGGGGGCTTTGGAGAGCCCCACCCCGGAAAGTGCGGGTAGCCGGCGGCGATCAGACCCCCCCAGCAGGACATCCCCCTAGTGGGGAAAAAAGGGGGGAAAGTCTGATTGCCCTGGCTATTTCCTGATCGGTGCTGCGGGCTGGAGAGTCCACGCAGCACCGATCAGCAGAAAATCCCGTGGTCCTTAAGTGGTTAAGCGATTTTCGCGTCACTGTATTAATGGGTGTCTTCAAATCGGGAAACATGAGACTAACACAAAAAACTAAGTTTATACATTGGTTCAAAACTGTAGAAGATGGTTTAAACAAGGACTCTAACTTCTTGTGCTGGTACGATGGGTTTTAAATGCCACAATTCTTTTAATTTTTCTATCTTTTCATTCATTTTTGTGCCATATGCTGTGTAAGATGGAATTCACTGTCACTATTCATTTTATTTGCTTTCAGGTGCTGGCTTTAAATGCCACAATTCTCTTAAGCTTAGAATTAATGGTGCATGTAACCAGGCCAGTTTCCATTTGAATTCGGAATTTACGATGTCTACCCATCACCAGAGTCTGCTTTATGTCATGTTGAGGATTCTATTGATCTTATCAATTTAGATAGGATGCCTGGGAAAGCCTCCTCAGTAACAGTTAAGGCATCTAATTACATTTATGTTTGCTAAAGAATGTTTCTCCTCTGTATGTCAGTGTATATAAGCTGTGTTTTTCAGTTTTGGTCAGGAACCAGTCCGACGAAGGCTTTTTATAAATCGAAAGCTCACTGTTTATCCATCTCTAAGTTAGCCAATAAATGGTATCATCCTGATTCAAAACTTCTTGTAAATAAACAGGCGGCCTGTTTATTTACCTAACACTTTTCAAGACATAATGCCTGGTACACACCATGCAATTTCCAGTCAGGTAGATGGTCGAATAGATAACTTCCGACAGGTCCGATCTGATTTCTATTAGTTTTTCTGATCTATCGTGTATAAAAGTGATCTGAAAATTGATCAGAAAAATTATCGGAAATCGGATAGGACCTGCTGGAAATTAACGATTTGACCCGTCTATCTGATGGGAAATTGCATGGTGTGTACCAGGCATTAGGAAAATGGAGCTTTGAGAGGAGAGAGTTCGTTGTTTTCACACAGCCTAACTGAACACTGAGTACATCACTTCCCTTGCCTTGAAGATGCCAGGATCTGTATGAGAGCTATAAATCGTATCCAGACCACCTTTGTAAACAGAAGCACTATCGAATATGTGTTGCTCTTCCTAATAGAAACATGGTACCAGGGAAAGCCGAATAGACTAAATTCTGCTGTAGTGCCCCTTTAACCAATCAGAGAATTCAGTAGTGTATCAAGGATGTGAGCTGTGTGGCCTCAGGTCAGCTATTGGCAGTGAAAACACATTGCTGGTTGGCAGCATGATCTGGATAACATGATCAGCAATGGCACCCGAAAGTAAATATATATGTTGCGTAAGTAGTAGGCTTAAGGCAGGAGGACCTGACCGAGATGTTAAGACAAATGGGAGAAAAACGAGAGCCCCAATAGTGTATTATAGTTATTTTACAGTCTCTGTTTCAAATAAAGAAATGCTACTCACAAGTATAGGTTGCCGTCGAGTCTAGGCAACCACTGATCTCGCTTGCGGGGAATTTAGGCCTGTCCCCTCTCAGGCTAAGAGGTCGCTCTCCATAGAAAGGAAAAGGGTGATCACACCCATCCAACCAGTGGATACAAGTATATTCAAGACGAATACAGAGGCGCCCAAAGGATAAAATTATCATACATTAAAATCTTAAAATGGGGGTACTGGATGACTTGCCTCCCCAATGATGACAGATTGCAATTGTTCAAAAAATAAAGCAATTTGTTCTTACTCCAAAAACACACTTTGCAACGTGTTTCACGGGTCTACAGCCCACTTCTACAGGCAACATAAAAATAGGAGCAAGCGATTTTTCATACAGCGGGTTTAGTGCCTGTCAAAAGAGGCGCTAAACCCTCTCTATGAAAAATCGGTTGCTCCTATTTTTATGTTGCCTGTGGAAGTGGGCTGTAGACCCGTGAAACACGTTGCAAAGTGTATTTTTGGAGTAAGAACAAATTGCTTTATTTTTTGAACAATTGCAATCTGTCATCATTGGGGAGGTAAGTCATCCAGTACCCCCACTTTAAGATTTGAATGTATGATAATTTTATCCTTTGGGCGCCTCTGTATTCATCTTGAATATACTGACCAAGATGTTGTGTGCCAGCTCTGTTATTGAAGTTTAGGCTCCTGGCTGTAGAAATGGAGACTATACTGCTTGTTTGCAACATGAATTGGATGACATGATTGCAACCCATTAATCTGACAAGAATTAGTGTAAAAACTAGGCAAAGGTACCTTTCAGTGTGGTGGTGGGGGTTGTCAGCAGCAGTTGCCAGGCCTCACAGAAGCAGTAAGAATGGAGAGCACATTGCTAGCTTGCAGCATGAACTGGAAGACATTGGTGATGAATGCCACCCCTCTATGTGATGATAACTAGCAGAAACATTAAACCTAGTCACTTGCAGCTAAC